>NC_137146.1:1741615-1746615 GCF_949319135.1 Squalius cephalus | reverse complement strand
AGCTTTTCAGCAATTTAGAGTCTTTAGAAAGCCATATATCAAATATGTAGGCTTTATAGGTTTAACATTTTTAGTATGCATTCTTCTTATAAAATCAATGATGCACTTGAGGCCGAACTGTTGCACTTGTTTTCTTCTTGCAGAAGAGCTGCGAAACATCCGTACAGTGAAATCATAAACTGATGGTGATGTAGTTGAGCTGCAGTGACTCAGTGACTTTAATGACGAGGTGAACGAGCGCTCAATGACAGTCCGACTCGCCCCGTCTGAGGCGTTTTGCTCTTGTGTGTGAGTGGAAATGATTACGGTCACACCAGTGTGTGGAAAAGAGGCTATTAAGACGATGCTGAACCAACAAGAGCAAAAAGCGTTGACGGATCGGGCTGAAATCAAGACATGGGAGACGACATGCATGGAAATATGACATCACTAAAAACAGACTAACTAGGCTTTCCTTTCTTAAGATCTTCAGTGATTGGCTCCTAAAGCAATTCATTACTAATGACTAAAACACCTCAATCCAAGTGAAATTGATGTGATTTAAAGGGCCGGTACAGACCTTAACTACTCTCTAAATCAGCTTTAGCACTGCGCATATGCTGACATTTTCTTCAGAACAAATGTAAACGAATATGTGAATCAGATTGCAAGTTTCGGGAACATATAAACAGTGTTTCCAGAATCCGACTGACGACAATCAGCACAAAACAACAAATCTTGATCATGAAACCATTCTTGAATACGTTGCTGCGTTACAAATTAATGTTAATACACATAATAATTTAATGTAGGGCTGTTAATCGCATCCAAATTAGAAGTTTGTTTACATAATATGTGTATAATTATTTTGTATACATAAATACACACACATGCATGTATAAATGTAAGAAAAATATGTTATTTATATGTGAAATATTTATATATAATATAAATTATATATACAGTATATACATGCAAATATTTATTAAATATATACATGCATGTGTGTGTATTTATATATGATACAAATAATTATACACACACATATTATGTAAACAAACTGATTTTGGATGCAATTAATCGTTTTACAGTTCTAATTTAATGAACAATTTACATGCATTTGTGCATCATAAGCGAGACCTATTAACTTGAAAGAACCATTTACTGTCTGAATTATCAGCAATTGATTGAAATGAACATGAAGGGACATTTTAGCATTATAAAGAGTTCAAAAACTGGACATAATTCACAATCTCAATTTTCATAACTTGTCCCTCAACATACATCAGCAAATAGGAAACACGCTTACAGTAAATAGACTTACAACAGATGCAGTTCATGCAAAACAGGCCATAATAACTGTAAATGAAGGTGTGGCACATTGTGACAGGATGATCTAAGATAACGTCACGATCAGTCAAAAAAACAGATTGAGGGGAAAGTATAAAGACAGATGCTGTACACTTCACTGCTAACGGGACAAACATGCAATTAAAAACTAAACTAAAACCTTTCTAAATGAAGGTTTTAGTCTCCTCTACGCCCACTGAGACGACCAATGTCCAGCCAAAGCAAATGAGCTGAACTGAACATGAGCATGACAGAAGACGAGCAAACCAAGGTATGGATCAAATAATGGAGTGACACCCGAAACTAAACTGGGGCGACGAGTGAGTTTGAGGCGTTTCTTACCAGGGGTCTGAGACCCTTGGCCTTCCTGCTGTCCGTTCTTGACAACTGTATCTGGATCTGTTCACACACACACACACACACACTCAACAATTAGAGCCGTCTGAATGGGAAACTCCTCAAAAGCCGACGGCAGATTCCTGACAAACACACAATCTCAATGCAAACACACTCCTGGAATCAAACATACAGACGCTCACAAAAGATTCAAACAGGCCGATAACATCCAGAGTTCACACAGAAACACACACTGGCCAGAACCAGTGCTGACGCATGCCTGATGTTTGGACTGGTTCACCTGTGATAGGGTTCGTTCACCCACTAATGAAAACTCTGTCAGTAATTACTCTCCCTCGTGTTGTTCAACCCCGTCAGACTTTCCTTCATCTTCAGACACAGATTAAGATATTTCTGATGAAATCTGAGAGCTGGCTCACTCTGACGCAGAAGGGTCTCGATGTTTAAAATGGTTCTGTGTTCATTTAACTGGATGTTCGAATGATGAGAAAATGTAAAAGTGCATTACCAAAGCCGCAAAATGAATGGCCAACCTTTCACCCTTTCCCATCACATGATCGTGAGCGCCGTCTCCTCAGTTCTCGCGCATGCGTCTCGTGAACTCACTCAGAGGCCCACACGGGAGAACATGAAGAGTTGAATAAAGACGTTTGTATTTTTGTGCACAGAAAGTATTCTCGTCGCTTGATAAACTTAAGGTTGAGCCACTGTAGACACTTGGACTATTTTAACGATGTCTTTACTCACTTTTCTGGGCCAGCAGAATGAAATTACAGAGAAGCCTATGGAGGAGTGAGCCAGCTCTCAGATGTCATCAGAAATATCTTAAAGGAGAACTTCGAACGTCAACAAGAAGTGACGTCACCCAACATCGCTTAGAGCAGCTTTAAAGGAGAACTCCGGTCAATTTTAACATTGCTCATACCTGTATTTACATCCTGTTTTCAGTCGAAGTCCACAGTAGTCGATTGTCGAGTTCACGCGCATAGGTTTAGTTACCTATGATCATGCGCGTGAACTCGACAATCGACTACTGTGGACTTCGACTGAAAACAGGATGTAAACACAGGTATTTGCGCTGGCTGAATAAACTTCATTTTTATTCATATCTTTCACATCTACTGCAGTCAGATTCACTCGTGTTCACTCTGAAGGAATCACTCACATTAGCTGTGCACTTGTAATGACACATCAAGGATGTTAAGAGGCTAAAAGCAGGTTTAGTACTTGCCCCATTGAAGTCAACAGGGTGCAAATTTTAAAAAGAGGATAACATGGTGTAGGCAACACTGATTTTTGTCGTTGTTCTCTGTACTGACAGCACTCCAAATGTACAAAAAAATGAGCTCAATGTTAAAATTGACCGGAGTTCTCCATTAAAGCTGCTCTAAGCGATGTTGGGTGACGTCACTTCTTGTTGACGTTCGAAGTATCGTCAAACAAAATGGAGGCTAGCTCGACCCTCCCTCCTCCTCATCCCGTCCCCTCCCCCTCCCTCCCGTGCTTCCTGAAACAGTCATGAACCATTTAGAAACACCAGACTGGATCTACACTCCTGTCCAGCAGAAACAGAGCCTCCTGAACGTCGGATCGGAAGCCCTTCTGCCGGCGTTGTTCCCGCCACCTTTTGAACGCTTTTCCGATGTAAATTCGGGACTTCACGCGTCCTTTTCCCTATTCTTTGTTATTTGTTCATCGGAACGTCGTCTCTTTGGTCGTGTGTCGGCCATATCAAAATTCTCAAGAATATAATTTTTAACGTTAGCCGTTGCTGTCTAGGACATCTCTCCTCTCGCTAACTCCCCTCTTCATGCTTCTCTCCCCTTCATGTGCACGCGCACTAACCCCCCCACCCCCACATCATTCTCGTCAGTGATTGGCTGGAACACTGTTTGTTATGTTTCGTGGTCCAGGCTGGGCCAGTTTGTTTTTGTTGCTGTGTGTGGAGCCTGTGGTGTCTACAGAGACTGCGTGTCTCTACAGTGTGTTCAGGGGACAGGCAGCGAGCGGATAGTGAGGAGATGTTTGCTGGATGTGACAAAAAATGTTTTGGCCTAAAAACATGTGACATCGCTTAGAGCACCGAAGAAGTCTTATGGGGTTGGAACAACATGAGGGAGAGTAATTACTGACAGAACTTTCATTTTTGGGTGAACGAACCCTTTAACATCCACAGCTGAGACTCACCCTTCCCGTCAGTGTCCAGGAGTGGGATGAAGTCGGTCTTTCCCACCGTCTCTCCGACCTGATCCTCGAAGGGCTCGGCCTCCAGCGTGGAGATGAAGTCCCTCTGCACCGCGTTCTCCACGTCCGGCTGAGGAACGCTGTCGCTCAGAGCATCGGTCAAGCTCAGATCCGCCATGACTTTACTGACACACAGAGACATTAGGTTTTAATATCACAACAATAACACAACCCCACATATCAGGGGTGTAACGAGACCCTCATGTCACGATTCGATATTATTGCAATACTCCCAGACATATGATAAAAGGTTAACAAAACATGTACTGATGATTAAAATGCTAAATTTGGTATTACATTGTGTGTGTGAATGAATAGGCTTGGCCTTTTCTTTCTTTTTTATTGAAATAATAACATTAGGGGAATCCAGAGTCATTCAAAACATTTCAATCTATAAATAATTAAGATTACAATTCTGCATCTTGTATCAAAAATCTATCATACATCTAAAACATCAAGTATCCTCTTTAAAAGCCGAGATGTTCAGCTTTCCGATCGTTCCGAGAGTCGTAAAAAAACCTTTAAGTCAGTGGAAAATAGTCTACCATTTGATACAGTTGACATATATTTTGCTTTATGTATATGATATTTCCCAAATAAATTTAGAATTTTAGTTATATTATCCATTCCCAATAAACCGGCATCACAATCCATAAACAAGACCATTATATCAGTTGTAGTTAAAAACTTAAAAACAGAGAAACTGAGACCAAAATAATTTGGACTTGGTGCTGAAACCCAAAGCTCAGGACAATAGAGACGCCAGAAGAACAATATTCATGATTCTGAAGCTGAAAACACAATTATTGTAGATGAATATGCTTGATCTCTGTCACTGACTAGATATATTTAAAATAATGTCGGCCACTTTTTACTGGTAACATCAGATATTTGGCATTATCCGGAACCACAAATATTCTCCCTTTGCATTATTATACATTATATTCAACATTATATACAGTAGTTTGATGCAGTACTGACACTAAAACTCTGAATAACTCTTTTAACTCTTTTATTAATAACTCTAAGAACTTTTTTCATGCACAGTAATTTTCATTTTGGGCGAATTA
>NC_137146.1:1689115-1731615 GCF_949319135.1 Squalius cephalus | reverse complement strand
CACTGTCCTCCACAACACTGTCCTCCACAACACTGTCCCGCACAACACTGTCCCGCACAACACTGTCCTCCACAACACTGTCCTCCACAACACTGTCCTCCACAACACTGTCCTCCACAACACTGTCCTCCACAACACTGTCCCGCACAACACTGTCCCGCACAACACTGTCCTCCACAACACTGTCCTCCACAACACTGTCCCGCACAACACTGTCCTCCACAACACTGTCCTCCACAACACTGTCCCGCACAACACTGTCCCGCACAACACTGTCCTCCACAACACTGTCCTCCACAACACTGTCCTCCACAACACTGTCCCGCACAACACTGTCCTCCACAACACTGTCCTCCACAACACTGTCCCGCACAACACTGTCCCGCACAACACTGTCCTCCACAACACTGTCCTCCACAACACTGTCCCGCACAACACTGTCCTCCACAACACTGTCCTCCACAACACTGTCCCGCACAACACTGTCCTCCACAACACTGTCCTCCACAACACTGTCCCGCACAACACTGTCCCGCACAACACTGTCCTGGAGGAGGAGCAGACCGAAGGGAATTGTTCGTTAGACAGTCGACATGTTTATATCAAGCACAATAACACGTACACATGCATGAGCGACGAGAACGCGCACTTGCAATGCATTGGTCTGTGTACTTGTGTATAGGGTGTGTGTGTGTGTGTGTGTACGTACGAGAGCCTCCCAGCGTTCCAGAGATGCCTGGAATTCCCTGGTGTGACACTGCAGCAGGTTTAGAGAAGGATTCGACTGTGACACACACACACACACACTCTGTGCTGTATCACAGTCTGCACAAAGACATCATTTACCTGTGTGACCCTGACCTCGCTCGAGTTCATCTAATGACCCTGTCAATGATCAACTCTCAAACCCTCGTTACACATCTGCATTGTTCTCTAATAATGTGAGAAACTAAAACAAGAAGTCACTTCACTAGACGCTCAACCGTCAAGACAATATCTGTAACACACAGTAACACTGCTTCAGAAAAGTGCTGGCTAAAGCAATATGATAAAAACAAAAATGATCTATTAATAAATATAGAATTCCAATAAATATATTAAAAATATTATTTATATCATTAAAAAATACCAATAATCAATAAAAATGAATAAATATGTTAACAAAAACATGACATATACTAATATTACTACTAATAATACAATTATATTAATATATTAACAATGAAAATGAATATTAATATAATGACAATCATAATAGAATTATTATTCTTATATTTATTATTATATAAGGCAAACATTGATGCCAATTATTGAAATTAGTGCTGAAAAATCCACTTTTTTTAACACAATAATTACAAAACCCCTTAGAACCCATTATCTATAATGTGCATTATCCATTATAATGACTTTTAGCCTGTGTGAACAGTTGAACAGATGCACATCATTTCAAAATGTCCTTAATAAAGAATTCAAATGATTTGCAAACACAAGCTATTCTTGGATCATCCAATCAGTATTTAGAAAAGTAATCAGTTTTAACCACGTAAACTTAGTAAAACTCAACAAGAACACGAACGAAACTACTGACATCCTCTCACTGAAGACAAGACGAGTCCTCAGCGCTTCCCCTTTAATGATATTAGACACAAACGGTGTCCATTTCACCGAGCGCTTTATGAAAACACACCCGGCCCTGAAACACAACACTAACACACTCTTCAGAGAGACAGCCGGTGCAAAATAAAACCGGTTCAGAGAAAGCATGTCACGTTCTCTTCCTCTTGGCTTCACGTTCCCCACCGCCACGATCCACACACACATCTGACTCCAAAAATAAGCAGAACACGTGTGTTTATGTTCAGAGATATGTGCAAACCAATCATTCCTGTCTGAAAATGAGTGAAACTCATTCAAGTGCTCGGCCAATCAGCACTTAAAGAACCAGACGAGACTAAATACAGTGCTTTAAAGCATCCGCTAAACCATGTTTGATGTCTAAACCATGGGCTCATTAATATTTGCCCTCCCACATTTGCATATTCACACATATTCAGTATTCAGCAAGTCTGGCCTGTATGACTGTATGAACTATGCTGTTATATCATATACACACAGATACTGAACGATCTTCATGAAAACCTGCCAAAATAAAAGTTCAAATTATTACTACTATACAGCAAAATGTACTTAAAATAATAATAATAATATTTTTAAAGAATATCATATTGTTATGTTAACAGTAAACCTCAGTTAAGCGGAATTTAGTTTGCCAAAAAATAAAAAAAGAATTGAAGGAATTAAAACATAAATTCAGAAAAAGATAAAACAATGGACGGAACAAAACAATCTGATACTGCATGTCACGCATCTGTGCATTAAAGTCCCCTGTGGTGAAAATCAAACTATCTATGTTTTTAATGTGCTTTAAGACACACCATGTGTAAATTCATAAGTCGACAGCATTGCTGAGTATTTCCTCCTTAAAACTGCAGTGAACCAAAGACAGTCTCAAAAACACGCTTTGAAATCGCTGGTGTTTCTGACGTCACAAACTACCTTGTAACCAATCAGATCAACGTGTGATCGTCAACCAGTGGATCTCTGAGCTGAGTGAGTGAGTGGAGGCGGGGCTCATTTGCATATTCATAGAACCGCGCATACTAAATGAGGCGAGGGTGTCGAGTTACATTCAAGATATTTCATTTTCAAGATGTCTCATTTTGGTGATCAAAGATGAGTTTTAAGGGATACAATGATTGACTACAGGGGGACTTTAAGTCATATAGTTCACATGGGTGTACTTTGTACTGTGTGTGTGGATGAACGTGTTCGTCCGCCACCACCAAAGACCATTTTTGACCCAGAAAACCCCCTGGTTCTGAATGGCGTTCTCTGCTTCTCGGTGTAAACGTGTGGATCAACACTGGCGCACATCAGAGGTTAAACGCTGTGAGATCTGACACAGATCCAGCGCTGACGGCCAAAGGCACACACTCTTTCTCTGAGCTGACGGAGCATAAATACTGACAGCTCATCATTAGCTCATGGTGTGTGTGTCCCTGTGAAGGAGACCGCGGACACAAGACAGCTCACGTCGCTCTATTCAGAAGAAACATGCATGGTTAGGGTAATGTCTGTTGCAGTTCATATTAGGGTCCACTTTAGACTGAAGCACATGACAGACTGACTGTGTTATTCAATTACAGCTCTCGGGGAAATTTCACACTAATTCATCCCTCGTTGTGTCTCATCAGCTCAATCTGCAGAGACGACAACTACACAGTAAATATATAGCCTATATATATTTAAAAAAAATGTTGTAAATAAAACAAATTATTGGAGAAAATACTATTTCAGTCTTTCAAGTTTAATTCAATGTTTTATATTTTGCATTTAATTGTGAAATTTCCTAGCATTTACTGAGTGAAAATAGTTTCTACGCCAGTGTTTTATTCAGTGTACCCACAATCCCCTGCACTTCAATGCTTCTCTCACGCTGCTTGGTTAAACGGTTCAGTGAATCTGAGTCAAGCGTCTGATGTCGTCTAACAGGTTCGTCTGGTGAAAGTAATACAAAGAAAAGTGAGTTTTTTGATGCAATGATAAAAGCACAGTACAATCTTTAAAGAAATATGCACAACATGATCCTCCTGCACATCTCATACTTCATGGTCATTAAAACCCTACTGTGTTGCACGTCAATCTGACCCACAACGATTTTTAACCCTTTGAATCACTAGTCAAATTCATTACTCATTGAAATATTGTGACTTTTTCTCATTTAGGGTCAATTTCGACAGATGTGTTTGGGAAAGGCTGCACTAATTATTGTTGCATCGATTGCGTTGATGTCAAATCGATCCCAATTGGTTTTCCAGGCAATTCACCAAATTTCCATGCACTTTAACACTTTGAAATACAGCAAAGTTACAATAAAAACTGGAGAACTCCATGAAAACTTACTATAGGGTCAATTTGACCAACATCACAAAAGGCATAACTAGATTTTCAACACTACAGGAGGGCAACATTTGTGACGTTCATGACGTCAGATCTTTGACAGATTCGTTTGAGACACTAAGAAGTAGATAAACAGCGACTGGTGATTTTACACGAGCATCAGACGAGCTCTTCTGTCTAAGTGGGCAGAAAAACTGCACAAATGACCAGCGTCCAGTTGCAACAAACACTTAAAGTTAAGAAAGCCTTTAGTTAGAGTTGTAAGAGTATTATCAGTAAGGGTTTTCTTGCAGCCGCCACAGACTTCATGCCGACACACACACATCTACACAAGCTAGTGACTATAAAAGATACATTATTTTAAAATTACTATTGCATTGATTATTATTATTTTTATTCATTTCAGTCTGTAAACAAAATCAAGACCGGCAGATTCCTCATTACATCCGTCTCAAATCTCCCTCTCCTCTCTGAACGGCTTGATCATGGTGATTTGGAGATTTCCCAGTGGATGATTGTGCGTAAAGCTCTGAGATCGTCCCGTCAGAGATTACGGCTCGTCAGTGTCTTCATACGCACTGATCTATCACATTTATTCTACATGACGCTCAGTGGGCAAATAATAATCCACAGGACTCGATAAAAGATCACGATCTCGATTCAAACACCCACACAGAATCATCATTTCTGTCTTGCAATCATTCAAATTATCACAGAAGTACTGGGGTAAGAGTTTGGAGTTCGGATACAAACACTGATTAATCAATATAGAGCAGCAGTCCCCAACCTTTTTTGCGCCATGGACCGGTTTAATATCAGACAATATTTTCACGGACCGGCCTTTAAGGTGTGGCGGACAACAAAATAAAATAATACAACCGGCATAAAAACTGGAGTATTTTTTAAATATAATAATAAACGTGAATCCAATGTGTAGGCCTACTCGCAACTTTATTAGTAGCGTCCTCGTAACATCGCGCCTAAAGACAACTGAGAAAGCCTGAACACAAACAAAATGCCCCCCAAAAGAAAATAAATCTCCATGTTTTCGGTGCTGATGTGTTCATGTAACATGTGAGGGTGGCGCTGCCAATAAAGCACCTAAAAGCTGTCACAACAAAGCAGCAAAAGTAATGATTATGAATATGTAAAATATAGCAGGAGACATTTTAATTGTTTACTAATAAACAAGTGTTTTCTGTGTCAGTGTCGGCTGCAAAGATGAAGTTGACGATGCTGACTCGCGATCTTCGCAGTAGTGAATGCGCCGGAGAGAAATGCACATTTCATATGGATTACATAAGCAGAGAACAGTCAGTTTTCTTTCGTTTTGAATTGTTCTGTTTAAAAGTAGACATTTCAAGCTTTCTATACATGTCTCAGGTCTGTGAGGCAAGTAGGCTACGCTGAGTTTCGGTTCATTAATGAGACGAGCTCCAGGTTCACACGCCGGCGCCTCCGTGTCGTGATTATCTATTTTCTAATATATTTACTTCTTTATTAAATCCAGGCAATTGGTTGATGAAACATTGATTAAAATTAAGATACAATTAATACAAAACGACATTAAATTTAAAGACAGGCTTTGTGCTTTCTGCTTGAGGTCTCGTGAAAGTTTTAAAGCAGTCTTTAATGCCGCTTTCAGAGCGCTCACGTCCGTAATGGAAAACTGTCCCGTCCGTAGCATTGGGTTTTTTTTGTGAAATAAATTTCTAAATAAATGCGACTTATAGTCCAGTGCGACTTAGACTATATATGTTTTTTCTTCTTCATGGCGCATTTTTTGACTGATGCGACTTATACTCCGGAGCCACTTATAGTCTGGAAAATACGGTTAAGTTATTTATTCTTTCTGTGCGGCATTTCAAATGTCCCACGGACCGGTACCGGGGGTTGGGGACCCCTGATATAGAGTAAATCACCGTTTGAAAGTAACTTGACGCTTCAAATAACGATTGTATCAATTATATCGTTACACCAGTAGGTGGCGACAAGTGACCAAAAATCTATTTGTCATTGAATCATTCATTCAAGAGATTTGTTCAAAAACAAGGATTCATCCAGCAATGAAACAAGTCTTTATGAGCGAGTGAGTCATTGAATCATTCACTCACCCCAATTTTTCCAAATAATTCAAATTAAACACTTTTAAATAGACTTCAGCAACTCATATTTTGTCAGAACCTCTAGGAAATTAAATTACAATTGCATTTTTGTTTAGTTGTCTGTTCAGAATCATTGGAGAATCATGATATCTATTTGAAACAAAAAAATTGTGCTTCTCAATTTATCCAGCTTTAACGCTCAGATAATAAAGTGAAAATTAACAAACAAGCTGTGCACAATTATTATACATTTACATTTACATTTATTAATTTAGCTGACGCTTTTATCCAAAGCGACTTACAATTGCTATATATATGTCAGAGGTCGCACGCCTCTGGAGCAACTAGGGGTTAAGTGTCTTGCTCAGGGACACATTGGTGTCTCACAGTGGATTCGAACCCGGGTCTCTCACACCAAAGGCATGTGTCTTATCCATTGCGCCACACCACCAATTATTATATTCATCCACAGAAGGATCAAGCTAGTTCTAGAAGAAAAAGTTAACATGCCTCAATGGATGGCCCAATATGCTCATTTAATCGTTAAAATCTAATCTAAATCGATTTTTTTATTAAATTAAAACAAAACAAATTAAATCCGCAAAATATCGCAAAGTCCGTTTTTTCCCCAATATCGTTCAGCCCTAGTTCAGATCATCAAACATCAGTGTATTTCAAACGCTGGCTGATGCTAGTCGGTGAAACGAGCCGGATCTCTCTAGTCTGTAGGGAACACCACTCCTCTATCACTTCACGAATACATTATTCATGTGACACTTCTAAGCTCCACCCACATTTCCATGGAAACAAAGAGCCACACCAACAGATGCAGATGAGCCTATAAGAAACCACATTCAGCTAGTCGAACTTTAACATCTATTAGGACACGTACATTTATTAATTTGGCAGAGGCATTTATCCGAAGCCATGCTGCCTATAAAGGGAGCACTAGACAGTTTACATAATCACACGCCGGCAGATCAATGGCTCCAATTACAGACACGCCAACAGCCATTGATTCAGTCTCTCTCTCTGTATCCGTCAGGAAGAGTGGGGGATTCTGTGACTCAGCGATCCTGACGGACACACGCACACACACACACACACGCACAACGTCTTATTTAAACCGTCACTAGTAGAAGTCTCTCAGAAGACACCCATATCAAATCACTGAACTATATGATCCATTCCTTCTTGTAAACAATCTGACACACACACACACACACACACACACACACACACACACAAACAAAAGAACCACCTAGAACAGTGTCTCATGTTAAATAAATCCTTCTCCTTTCACTTCCTCATGCACTTTATGAGCATAAAACCGTTTATAAAACCATATCAGTGTGTAGATGATAAAATTACCCATGAGTCACATCAGGAAACGTTCATAGAAGCAATAAACCAACACAACTAGATGAGCTCGGTTAGCTGACCTAATAACTGAACAGGTGAGACGGAATTAGAGCAAAAACATTAAAATAATGAATTCATAAGCCGTGCAAGAGGACTCATGGATCACCTCAATACTGACTAGAGATCGACCAATGTTTATTGTGCCATTTTATCGTTTACAGTTTAAAGTTTAAAATGAACGGTTAACTAAACCAGGTTTTTGACTTTCATACATTTAGCGTTATTAATAAGCATATTAAGAACATTTCATAATAAACAAAGTTATAATTTGAAAATGATTTAGAGAAACTTTGAAATTACTAGTTAACTTTGTTCTCATGATGAGATTTTTGATTATTAGATTATGTACATTGTTTGTTTTCATGCACATTACTTTAATGTAAATTGCACATTATGCACATTACTTTAATAAATGATAAAAATTGTATATTTTGGCTACTTTTAGCATGCAAATCTGTAATGGACACGCGGCTAGTGTGCCATACAAGTAGGCGTCTAAATGTAACATAAATACATACAAATAAAAAATATATGGCCTGATAAAACATCTGATCTAGCCTTTTACAGAATTTATTTAATTAGGTCAATATTGGTAAAAATTCTCAGTTTTGGCTCTCGGGATGAACGATTCTCATCTTTAATGAGTGTTTAGGATTTTATTCTTTTACAAAGCTACTTGGGAAGGAAATAAAGCGACCAGACTTTAATTGAATACGCCTAGACAAAACATTCTGTTTGTTCACCTGGATATCTGTAAAATGCATTGCAGAACGTAGACAGAGAGCAGTAAATAATAAAGCATTAAACACACAACAGAGAGATGGAACAAGCAAACAACACAAACATAAATCAAAGGCAATTACTGTAGGCCTTGCCAAATGTTCTGGCTACACTGATTTTGGCACAAACTGAACGCCATACCAACATGCAGAGCATCAGACTGATGTAAGATGCGTCTGGTTGTGTGTGTCTCCAGTAATCCGCTGATGTGTGTCACATCTAAATCCCCATCAGGATGGATCATATATGATTCAGCTCAAACTATACAGACCGGATGAATTATGACAGATTAACCGAATGGCCAGAGAGCAGAATGGACAGTGCCTTTACTGTGACGACCATAGAAACGTATTGTATTCAAAACTCGTCAGTGTGTAATTCAGATGTTCGGTTCAAAGTATTTTTTTTTAGCAAGACTGTACATAAAATGTAGGAAATATTGGATAATTAATTGTCCTGGACAAAATATATCAATCTTTGAGTGATGATGTCACACTGACAGGCGACACACACACACTCAAGGACAACTGTACCAAGAAACACACACAGATCACACGCAGAATCAAAACATTAAAAAGTTTCACGCTTGAACTGATCTGAGATCAGCAACTCAACAGTAGAACCGTCTTAATCAATCAAATCTGATTTAATGTCAGATCAACTTTGATTGTAACACACCTACACAAGTTTGGAGGGGTGTGTGTCAATGTAGAAATACACAGACATTTACAGACATTTGACAGAGAGACACACACACACACTTCACTCACTTCTACACAGTCACTGACCCGCGTGCGGAAACCGCCCTCAGCGCGCGCACACTGGCGCGTCACTCTCTTTACTTATCAACATAATGATGAAGAAGAGTTATCATCAGGCTTTATTAAGTTTATTCTCACCGCTTTCGTTGATTTCCGAGAGTTTTCCGCGCGTGTGTTGGTGTCGCGGCCTCAAGCTGATCCGCCCTGCGCTCTTCACTGACCGCACACACAGGTCACCGCCCTCTGACGCTCTCAGCCAATCACATGCCAGAATCAGCAGACGGACAGCGGTTTCCTCCAATCACGGCGAGGATAGAGCGTCTCTGCGTCTGTCCAACTGGCGCACTTTTGATGGACGCGCGTCGCGTGCAATCAGTGAGTTTGACTCCTTATACGGGCCAATGAAAATTATTACGTACAAATATTTCACTCTTTTGAGGTAAGTATAAATCCACACGGTTAAAAATATATATATATTTATGAAATCAAATGTGTAGAAAAAAATATTTCAGTAATTTAAGTCAGACATTTTTGATGGAAATTTTTTTAGTTCTCAAATAACGTCATACATGCTAAATTATTTTAAATTATTGAGATTAAAATTATTTAGATGCAGATTATAATAATCAAAATTTCGTGTTAATTTCGAGCTAATAAATGTGAAACATTAATTTAAAAACTATGAAACCTGGCATATTTCTATTGGTACTCACATACTCTGTAATAATATTTGACATGATTCAACAGAAGAGCCACTGTATGTAGAACTCAACTGAAATCACAGCTGGAGATGTTCAGCTCCTCTAATGGTTGAATGTCGCCATCTGGTGCTCAGATTAAACTCATCTGAAGGGATTCAGGACTCGTTTGCTGTAGTTAGAATTGATTGACAGTAAATTAGAGCATTAAGATTGGACAATTATTAGTAAGGTCATAAATTATTCATTAGTCCATCACAGACTAATTTAAATGTGTCATATTCTCTGTATGTATTATGACTCAGAAGAGTAAATCTTTAGACTTTAGGCCTATATATATTTGAATGAATAAAAAATAAAAAAGAAGAGCATTTATAAATATCAATATACACTTCCGTTCAAAAGTTTTGGGGTCAGTATTTTTTTCCCCTTCTTTTTTTTTTTTTTTTTTTTTTTGTTGAAAGAAATTAATACTTTTATTCAGTAACGATGTGTTAAACTGATAAAAAGTGATAGTAAAGATTTCTATTGTTAGAGAAGATTTCTTCTTATGGAGTCATAATCTTGTTGTGTTGAGAAAAAGGAAAGACAAGTAATACGCAGAGAAACCTTCCCGTATTATTGGAAACCCTCATTGGACCAATAGACGGGCTTACACCAGCTTGGTTTTCTCTGGGCAATCCTGTTTAGGAGAATTCGCTCCATGAGTTCGTAGGCAATGGCTAGAAGGGAAATACCGCGGTAGTTCTCGCAATTTCTCTTTTCAATCTATAGGGATCTTTTCTTCAGCCCATATTTTGGAATAAAGATCGTGTAGCGTATCAGGCTAGGGTTTTCAGTGTTAAAGAGGGCAGCAGGCAGACCGTCTATAGCGGGGCACGGCCACTCCTAAGGCATTCGACTTTTAGTTGAAGTATGGCTTGAATCGCTTGTGGTGGATTTCAATTTAGCAGTTTGGCAAAATATTCACACCATCGTTCATGTAGTTGCTCTTTGCTTTTAGTGACCCGGTCATGCTTGTCCAGAATAGTTCTGCTGATAGGTTTTGCATAAGTTCTTGCCAGGTTATTGACTAAGTGGGATAGTTTCTTGCAATCACCTCGATTCTGAGCGTTTTCTGAGTTCTGTGGCTTGATTTGTGCAGAAGGTTTCCCTGTCCTGTTTGGCAGAACGCTTTATCAGCTATGGCTGTTATTGTTCCGTGCGATCTTCCTTTGGTTTGATAGGGAAATTACCCTGGTAATCCAGAGTTCTCGTGAGAGCACAAGTTGAATTTGCTCAGCGAGTGACTCTGGCGTCGAGTAATGATGCTCATTAAATATGCCCTTGTATCCGAGCTGCACCAATCACATTGGGTTATCTGATATAGGCGGGTCAGAGGCGAGATGACGACAGCGCTGTGACGTCGAAGTCATTAGTAAACATTGCAAGATGGCTGAACTGAAAATGGATGAACACTGAAAATGGATGAACACCAGGGGCACGTTCAAGTTCAAAACGGTGCGCAACGTTTTGCTACGGTTTCCGGGTTGAACGTCATGTTTCCTGGAAACGGCGTGCACCGGTGTGCAACGGGGTTTGAGATGCGTTTTCTCTTGTTTGGTGGGTGTGTCAGAACTGCAGTCCAATCAGCAGCAACATGTATATAAAGCACGCGGTATTAAAGTGAACTCGCACAATGGGTTCAAGCAAGGGCGTAGATTTGGTTTGAACATTGGGGGGGTTGAAGTTTGGGTCTGCATATTTTTCATGTGATCATGGTATAAATATCGGGGGGTTGTAATGCATAGATTTAAATATTGGGGGGGTTATCTCCCCCCCAACCCCCCCACAAACTACGCCCCTGGGTTCAAGGAAAGTAATGTACAAATGTGTTGATGCAGCTCGGTATACGCAATAACTGAGGATATTAGAAGACATGTTTGTCGTAAGTTTTATTGTAAAAATATAGGATATCAACATAATGATGTAGTTGTTTATATTTTTAGCTTCATTGCAAGTGTATGACATTTGGTATAGAAATAAACAATGGTAATTAAGCTTTTCCTAAAAAATGAGAAAGAAAATACAGGGTATTAAAACAGTATGAACTACAAATAAAGTCAGTATGTGAGGCTAAATAGATGTGTTTTAGTCTGAATTAGGGAAGATGTGTGCTTCAGTTTCAGCAATCCCTTCACTCGACTGGGATGTTCTCTTTTGTTCTGGGCGGCAAGTGCAGTAACTGTAACAACGGGCATATTTTGTAGTATTAAACACATATTTATACCGACTTCATCAGGCTCCGAAAATTCTTCACAAAGAACACAAAGAATGGCCTTCTCAGCCGCCATAGTTGCAACTCTTGCGTCATCAGAACAGTGTGTTCAACGCATCACCGTTTCTGTTTTAAAAACGTTGTGCAACGTTTTGTCGGGGCTGAACGCAGCCCAGTTGTTTGAAATGGCTTTGGCCGCTACAATGAATGAGTTAGACTTGGCTTTTTCTCTAAAAGAGGAACAGAAGACGCCGCTCGAATCGTTCCTTTGCAAGAAGGACGTTTTTGCTGTTTTGCCGACCGGATACGGCAAGAGTCTAATCTACCAGTTAGCTCCGCTGGTAGCTAAACGATAACTTCTTGTGATTGGTCGTAGTGTTATCCAATTGCGTGCTTGGTGCCGCCCCTCGAGCTGGACGAGTTTCATTAGTCGACGCCAGACCATTAATCTTTCAGATTTAGGTCTGGATTTCCAGGCTATAGGGAAATAGTGTTACAGCTAATCCAGTCATCATTCTTCTGTTTTGTATGTCCTAGTAGGCCTACAGCTTTTGCCGAGGTGGTACGGCTTTGTTTGATTTGTGTCCATATCCCATCAACTGAGTTGGGCTTGAGCTGTGGTTTTGGGTTGCTATACTTTGAGACAAACTCAGTTTTCTTTTCTGGGATTTTAAGTTGTGTAATGTCGTACTTTTGAAGTGGCTTTTTTAGTTTTTCACATATGGGGCGTACTTTAATCTTGGCCAAAACTAAAGCATGGTCTGTTACAATATTTATACCCCAGTGAGAAAGAGCATCCAGTAAGGTATGGCGCCAATACTTATACTTATTTTCAATACAATATCTATCTATCTATATCTATAAAGAAATGTAGTCATTTCAGCTGTTTTCAAAGAAGTTTATTGAAATAAATATTTCTAAATTTTATAAAGTCAACCGTTTATAATGCTAGCACAAAATCTGGACTTTCTGAAGTGTATCCGATTCCTCAGGTCGATCCAACATGACGTCAGTGATGAAACATTAGTTCAGAGTCACATGTCCATGGAAGAACATGAAGATCAGCGCTTCAGTCGACACTCGTCCTCTACAACTGAAGACTCAGTGCAGCATGCAGATAAAATGTGCACAAACTTAAATCTGCCTTTATATATATACTGTATATATATATAATTGATATACTTACATCATTATTAACAGAGTTATTCACACGTTTCATTAAAAATGAAAAGGAAAAAAGGTCAAACGTATTTAGTTTTCCTCTAGTTTTTCTTTTTTATTATTTTCTGCATTTCAAAGCATGCCAAGGAAATGCGTTTCTGCATAGTGTCGGCTATAGGGACGCCAGGAGGAGAGACTTCCTTATGTACAGCAAAATCGGGAAGGAGAAAAATAGCAATCCAGTGTAAACGAATTACCAAAATAAATTAAAACTCAAAAAATATGTACATACAGGATGTCCTTCATGATTCCAAACTAAAGCCTGTGTAATAATCACACTAGTTTCACACGTGGATTTGGGTGCGTTTGGCCTGTTCTACGTTCTCTGTGTCTATAGTTTATGGCATAAGTGCGCTTGGCTTCAGATCCCTGTAAATAGACGTGAAGAGAGCAGAAAGGCAGAGAAAAGGCTAAAAGATGTTTAAAATCTTATCAGATTTCCACAAACACGACGATAGATCAGTAGCGGCATTTGCTGTGTTCGCTTGCGTTCGAAAAGTCAACAAATCCCACAAAAATTAATAAAAAAAAATTAATTGTATAAGTTCTTGTTTTTAATTTTTATAAGCAATATTGCACGAGCAAAAGTGCTGTTTCGCGAATATCAGCGCGTTTGCAAATGTGATTTTATACAATGATTCAATAAACAATGAGTTAATAAGCTATTAGGTGACTTATATTTTAGATCGGGATGCACGATATATCGGCCACCATATCGGTAGATAGATATATGATCATTTTGAATGTTATCGTTATCGACCCGATAAGAAAATTAGGCCAATATATTAAAGCCGATAAATAATGGATTATTTCCTTCAGATGTGCACTGCTGTTCAACATGATGGTTTTGAATTGTTCAAAATATGATTGAAATCATTTCAAAAAAGGAAAATACAGTTCAGTGCAACATGTCTGTCATATAGGCTATATAAAATTATAATGAGAACATTATAATTGTGTGTTTGGGACACTGCTTTTAATGGTGAGACTTTTGTAATCAGGCTCTCAAAATTATTTAAAAATTTTGGATTTAGATTTATAGGCCAATATATCGGTTATCGGCTTTCAAATAAAAAAGAATTATCGGTATCGACCAAAATTTTCATATCGGTGCATTCCTAATTTTATTATATTAAATTTTTTTTCATCTATTTTGCCAATTAAAATAGTTCCAAACATTAGAGCAACAAAAGTTTTAGTTTCGTTACTTCTGCTTTGTCCCTGAATGAATCAGCCACTTTGAACGAATCGTTTGAGTGAATGATTCAATGACTCACTCGTTAAGACAATGATTTGCCGCCACCTACTGGTGGATTTTAGTATCGTTTAACTTCAGCAGAAGGATGAAGATTGAATGCTGTTTTTGTTTTTAGTCATGATTGTGTCAATAGTTCTGGTTAAAGAGATTTATAAATAGACTATTAAGAGCGAAATATTAGATAACATTGTAAATATAACAGAGATTAAGTAATGTTTTTTATCTGTCTTTTTTTCTCCAACTGTTTCTTTGAAACGGGCCTCCGAATCGCCTCCGTCTCAGATTTAACAGTTTTGATCCTCAACACGGGAAATCTCGCTAAATGTCTCGTGGTCAAATGTGACTTAAGAATGAACAAACATGCCGAGCCGCAGATTCAATGACTCTTAACACACTTCACACCACAGCGAAATCTGATAAGATCATCAGTAGAGCCATCAAGATAATCGGGAGTTTCCTAGGACTGTTGGAAGATTTGGCCTCAGAATGGGCCTGATTATGTTGAAGTGTTCGGGTGCCTTTAAAGTGCACAGCGTCACCCAACACCAAGAGAAACACACACGACAGGACACGTAATACACACACAAACCCATCTCAGCAGGACCATTATCATCATCAGAAAAGTGTCATAAACATATATGAACATAATAGTGTTCTGCAACATAACAATGTTGTACATACAGTAATAGAACGAAACACAATCATTTTGTTATAAGCTGCATTAATTACTGTCTGAACATTAGGACAATGAAGCCGTGTTTTGTGAATTAAACTCAAATTCCCCGCTGACACAGATTAAATCCTGGATTACAAACAAACGACCAAATCAACTAAAAATAAATGAACTAATGTGTGTCAGAGACAACCTTACAAACAGAAACACTACAGCCGTGAGGGAGAATCTCAACACATAAAGAAAAAGCAGCTTTTATTACATTAAGGATTTTAATGGCCAATTTTCCCTGAAATTGTTTGCACTGAAAGCTAAAAAATGAAACCTTATTGTAGTGTTACTATTTATATTTATTCATTATAGCAGTATTTGTTGCAGCATTACCTGTATTAGTTTTTATTTATGATAAATTAAAATACAATGATGAATATCTAATATCCTAAAAATAAGTTTTGTTGTATAATAATATAATATATATATATTTTATTTTATTTTTGTTGATATTGGGGTCAAATTTGATCTGGATGTGTACCCATATGTGGCATTGAAAAGACTCACAGAATCTATAGAGACACTAATAATAATAATAATAATAAAATTAACAACAAAGATCTACTAGATAAATATGTGCAAACTCTTGCATTCATCAAAGTAAAAGGGAATATTGTTATTTAATGCAGTAGTGTTTGAACCGTTCTTCACATTGACACAGATTCAGATGTTTGATCAAGTTCAGTTCAAATTAAATATCATATTTGGTATCAACGAAAACATAAACCACAAATAAACAGCCGAAAGGCAGAATGATACAATCGTTGTCATGATTCATGATTCGTGTACAGATGCTAAACAGGTTCTCATGCTAATATGCTCTTCTTTCCTCAGAAACGCTTAGATTAAATGCTATAATAATTTAAATATGATAACGGTAAAGTCTGCCATAAAAAAAATGCCTTATATTAAAAGTGTATGTTTATTATCGCATGCTTAATAGCTTATTGTAAAGTTTCTTTTTTTCTTGGTCCACACGTCTGTTTTTAATGAATTCATCCGGTTCAAGAGCTCAACCAAATAATCATGTGACTGTGGCTGCAGGGCCGTAAACACCACAGATAATGGAAAATCACTGAAAAATATGAACTTTTACACCCAATCTTCAGTATTTGGTTTCATTTGTGGTTTAAAGGATTCTGTATTGCTAAAGCTAATGTGTTCCAACTTTAAAAATCTCGCCATCTTTAACAAGACGCTGAAACCAAACCAACGCGCGTCGGACTCGTTGCATATTGTTGGTCTCAGTGTCAGACACATGACTCTTCATAGCTTTAAACAGCTGTCAATCACCCCACCCACTGCAATCCAGCCAATCCAGTGTGAGTGGGCGGGGCTTGAGGCTCCGCCTTCATCATTCTTGCACAGTAAATGAAGGCAAAGACAGACAGACAGACAGAACACATCAGATTATTATTAGTAGTCGTATTTTCTTCTGTTAGGCCAGCTAACACTAATAAGTTCAACCAGTTCTTAGTTTTGGAAGCGCCGTAGACGTGAAGATATAGATCGAGAGAGTCTGGAAAATTCAGTGCAAGACATAATGGCTACTTTGAAATTAGTAATAATCATTATTGTTTGTTTATGGTTATCCAATACTGGATGACAGCAGTGGAGACGAGTGAAGTTCATCGCTGTCTTTCATGATCATACGCGAGTAAAACCAGCTCCAGTGTGTCTCTGAAACTCCTCAGTGCAAAACCAGAAGCAGGACGGAGAGAGAGAGAGAGAGAGAGAGAGAGAGAGAGAGAGAGAGAGAGAGAGAGAGAGAGAGAGAGAGAGAGAGAGAGAGAGAGAGAGAGAGAGAGAGAGAGAGAGAGAGAGAGAGAGAGAGAGAGAGAGAGAGAGAGAGAGTCTCTAGCTCCCCGGGTCTGAGCTGTGTTTCTGTGGTGTGTGTGGTGTGTGTGTCGTCTGCGGCTCCTGTAGAGAGAAGCGTCTCTGGACGTCCAGGTCCGGTCGGGTCCCGAGGTTTGAGGATCCCGAGGGAAGAGCGTCTGCAGGATGGAGAGACTCGCAGGACTGAGAGAGAAAACAGACGAGAGATGCTGCGGTTTAAACAACACAAGCGTTCATCAATTCCTGCTGGAACTGTACAAGATACTATACTCAGACAAAACTTTCATTTGAATCAAAGATCACAATTTTATATATTTATACATTATATCTATTTATCATCTATTCATATATCATCTGTTTATCTATCTATCTTTCTATCTATCTATCTATCTATCTATCTATCTATCTATCTATCTATCTATCTATCTATCTATCTAATATGCTAATAAATTCTCTAAAACTGCAGTTCAAAAACTGATCAAGTGTGATGACAGTAGTGTGTGTTTGCACTAGTAACGAGCATCATCTGAGACCCGTCAGCATGTGTGTGTGTGTGTCACACCTGTGAGAGCGGAGCGAGTGTGTCTGGGTCCAGTGGAGTGACGGGCTGCACGAGTCTCTCGGGGAACATGGATGGAGAAACTGTGCTGTACGCCGGAGGAACCAGCATCATCTGCCTCTGCAGGAGCTGCATGATCGCGCTGATGTCCGTCGACATGCGGCTCTCCAGTCTGCACACACACACACACACACATATAACAGCATCAAGTGTCTGTACAGTGTTAGGAAGTGTGGTTTCAGTGAATCAGTTCAGTTCTAGACAGTCGTAGCCCACGGTTTAGTTCGTCAGTCTGATTGCAGTGAGTTGTGACCATAGACTGTAAAAACATATGGGCGTAGTGTGTGTGACGTCACTCGTAGTGTTTCTGAAGAGCATTTTTGAAGCCCAAAGTGGGCGGAGCAACTGTTGCCATCTTGGAAGCGCGCCACTCCCGGATAATCGAAAATGAAAAGTGAGTTGTGAAGAGTGAGTTGTGAGGTGTGAGTTGTGAGGAGTGAGTTGTGAGGAGTGAGTTGTGAGGAGTGAGTTGTGAGGAGTGAGTTGTGAGGAGTGAGTTGGGAGAAGTGAGTTGTGAGGTGTGAGTTGTGAGGAGTGAGTTGGGAGGAGTGAGTTGTGAGGAGTGAGTTGTGAGGAGTGAGTTGTGAGAAGTGAGTTGTGAGGTGTGAGGAGTGAGTTGGGAGGAGTGAGTTGTGAGGAGTGAGTTGTGAGGAGTGAGTTGTGAGGAGTGAGTTAGGAGGAGTGAGTTGTGAGGTGTGAGTTGTGAGGAGTGAGTTGTGAGGAGTGAGTTGGGAGGAGTGAGTTGTGAGGTGTGAGGAGTGAGTTGTGAGGTGTGAGTTGTGAGGAGTGAGTTGTGAGGAGTGAGTTGTGAGGAGTGAGTTGGGAGGAGTGAGTTGTGAGGAGTGAGTTGTGAGGCGTGAGTTGTGAGTTGTCAGGAGTGAGTTGTGAGGAGTGAGTTGTGAGGTGTGAGTTGTGAGGTGTGAGGTGTGAGTTGTGAGGCGTGAGTTGTGAGGAGTGAGGAGTGAGTTGGGAGGAGTGAGTTGGGAGGAGCGAGTTGTGAGGAGTGAGTTGGGAGGAGTGAGTTGGGAGGAGCGAGTTGTGAGGAGTGAGTTGTGAGGAGTGAGTTGGGAGGAGTGAGTTGTGAGGTGTGAGTTGTGAGGAGTGAGTTGGGAGGAGTGAGTTGTGAGGAGTGAGTTGGGAGGAGTGAGTTGTGAGGAGTGAGTTGGGAGGAGTGAGTTGGGAGGAGTGAGTTGTGAGGTGTGAGTTGTGAGGAGTGAGTTGTGAGGCGTGAGTTGTGAGTTGTCAGGAGTGAGTTGTGAGGAGTGAGTTGTGAGGCATGAGTTGTGAGGCGTGAGTTGTGAGGAGTGAGTTGTGAGGAGTGAGTTGTGAGTTGTTGTGAGTTGTGAGGAGTGAGTTGTGAGGCGTGAGTTGTGAGGTGTGAGTTGTGAGGCGTGAGTTGTGGGTTGTTGTGAGTAGTTGTGAGTTGTGAGGAGTGAGTTGTGAGGCGTGAGTTGTGGGTTGTTGTGAGTAGTTGTGAGTTGTGAGGCGTGAGTTGTGGGTTGTTGTGAGTAGTTGTGAGTTGTGAGGAGTGAGTTGTGAGGCGTGAGTTGTGGGTTGTTGTGAGTAGTTGTGAGGAGTGAGTTGTGAGGCGTGAGTTGTGGGTTGTTGTGAGTAGTTGTGAGTTGTGAGGAGTGAGTTGTGAGGCGTGAGTTGTGGGTTGTTGTGAGTAGTTGTGAGTTGTGAGGAGTGAGTTGTGAGGCGTGAGTTGTGTGTTGTTATGAGTAGTTGTGAGGCGTGAGTTGTGAGGAGTGAGTTGTGTGGCGTGAGTTGTGAGGAGTGAGTTGTGAGGCGTGAGTTGTGAGGAGTGAGTTGTGAGTTGTTGTGAGTAGTTGTGAGTTGTGCGCTGAGACCTGTTGAGCTGTTTCTGCAGCAGCTCGAGTCGGCCCTCCATGAGGCTGCGCTGCTGCCGGCTGACGCTGAGGCTGCTGGGATGCGGACGGTTACAGCGGGGCAACTCCTGATACTGCCTCCCCCGACTCTCACCCCAGAAACTGAAGATGTTAGACACACCTGAGAAAGCACCTGAGACACATGTTTATTTTAATATTAGAATATTAAAAATATGATTTTATATAATATTACACTATTTTATGAAATGTAATATTATTTACAATTCAATTTCATAATTTTTTTTTTATATTATTATTATTTCAATAATTTGGCCTGTTTTAAATTTTAAATAAGTTGCCATTCTGTCACCTGATAGGGCGTTACATGTGTTTCCTGTTTTTGGATCGGCCTCTCCCTCAGTGACATCCATGAGTGTTGTGAGAGGGGCGGGGCTTGTGTGCACAGGCTCCTCCCCCTCGTCCCCACTGGAGTGAGAGGACACAGAATCCCGAGGCCCCTCCCATCCCGGGTCCAGTTCGCTCTTGTTACTGGCTGCTTGTTTTCTGCCTCTCCGAATGGGTTTCTGGTTCTTCTTGATCTCTCCAACATCTGCATCATCTGGAGAAATAAACACGGGATGAATATTCATCAACGAAATATGAGAAACAGGTCTAATGCTTTGTATATATATATATATATATATATATATATATATATATATATATATATATATACAGTCAAACCAAAACACCTTTCTATCCTCACTTACATAAATAAACTATAGTGTCCTGCACCCACTAGTAAAAAATATACAAAATGATATATGGTGTCTGAATAATTTTTGGTTTGACTGTATATCTGTTCCTATAGAGTTTGATGGTAGCATTATGTTAAGATAAATAAAATAAAAATACATAACAAACCTACAAAGATAAATACAGAGACGCTCTAATGGGAACGTGAATTATGGGAAATACCTTTTTCCGTTCGTCGTCGGAATGAAAGTTTTCGTCTCCGCAGTTTGTTGAAGCCGACGCAATCCGAATCGTCGCTGCTGGGAGAGCCGGGAATCATGTTCGTCTATAAACACACAGACACACATTGGCTACGTTTACATGCACAACTCTTTATTTCAACAGGACTGAATTCATTCCGGTTGATGAATCTGAACGTACTGTTTACATGTACGCTGAACACGTGATCGGGTTGATGTGCGCGTTTATACGTCACAAGCTTTAAATCGGAATAGATTATTTGACATGCGCACACTCCATGAATATACAGAGTTTCCTGCTGTTTGCACATAATAACTATTCTCCTGCATTACTTCTTTATTTGTTTTAAACAGTAGACTTAATATTTATCCATGTCTGGCCATAATTTGGGGACGATGAGCATATGAACCGTTTATATTTATCACTTCACAGACGCAGTGAAAGGAGGATTTGAGAATGACGGGAAACTCGTTTATACGACACTTTATTCAGCAGGAACAACAGCTCGTTCAGCGCGTCACACGTCATTACGCTATTTCTATGTCATTATGCTATTTTAATATCATCGCACATGCACAGTCCTTTCAGTTTCGGTTTTCAATCCGATCAAGTGTTTACATGTCCTCTCTATCGGATTAGAAAAGGAATAAACCGACCCTTTCAATCCGATCGAAAGCTCTGTCGGATCGATTAAAGTGTTTCACATGAAGGCTTTTCAGTCCGATTGATCCGTCAATCCGATTACGAACGGATTATTTGTCTGCATGTAAACGTAGCCATTGATGAAAAGACGCGTTGTGGTTTTGCTCGATTCCCGGGTGTGTGACTCACGTCTCTGAGGTCGAAGGTGATCTCCAGGTTGCTCCAGAAGTGGTCGGAGAACTCCGGGTACATGTCCAGCACCTCCAGCACATCTTCCCGGTGGATCTTATGGAGGTCGCAGTACGTCAGCGCTCTCACGTCTGCGTTGGATTTCCCGGGGCGCGCGTACAGGTTTATGGGCTCGCCGAATATATCATTCTTCCCTGTGATGTTCAGAAGATCATCGTCACAAACATCCATAATAACATTTACATTGAATCATTAGCAGACGCTTTTATCCAAAGCGACTTACAAACATCAAACTATCTATCCATCCATCCATCCATCCATCAGTCTGTCTGTCTGTCTGTCTATCTATCTATCTATCTATCAATCTATCATCTGTTTATCTATCTATCTATCTATCTATCTATCTATCTATCTATCTATCTATCTGTCCGTCCGTCCGTCCGTCCGTCCGTCCGTCTATCTATCTATCTATCTATCTATCTATCTATCTATCTATCTATCTATCTATCTATCTATCTATCATCTGTTTATCTATCTATCTATCATCTGTTTATCTATCTATCTATCATCTGTTTATCTATCTATCTATCTATCTATCTATCTATCTATCTATCTATATGTCTATATGTCTGTCTGTCTATCTATCTATCTATCATCTGTTTATCTATCTATCTATCATCTATCTATCTATCTATCTATCTATCTATCTATCTATCTATCTATCTATCTATCCATCCATCCATTTACGGTGTTTTTTAATCCTCTTTGGAGATTGACAGTCACTATTAGCTTTTAAAGAACAGCAGTGACATTCTGCTAAACATCTGCTCTTATTTTCCATAGAAGAAAAAGTGACACAGGAAAGTCATGATGGTGAGTAAACCGTATTGGATGAATTATTCCTTTAACTGTGTGAATTCAGTTTTACAGCTGATGTCCTGTAGGTGGCACTAGAGGACAAACAGAATCTGTCAAACTGGAACCTATAGTTGAAACGGTGTTGCATTTAAACGGATACACAGCTAGCATGGCTAAAACGGAAAACATACTCTAGTTCCTTCTTTTTTTTCTCAAAAATGTTCAATGCTTGCACCTTGAAACCTATTTCATAAGTTTGTGTTCTCGATTATCAAACACTGTTGTCGTGCGGATGAGCAGCCGGAGCGCTTTAAGGGTTTCCTGTGAGAGCGGTGTGTGTTAGCGGCCCCTAAGTTAATAACTAATGATCTTTACAACAGAAGCTTTAACTTTATCTGGACAATAACTTTATTCTAGAGCTGTTGTAAAGCCAAACAATCTCTGTTACTGTAATATCCTATTATCACTCTATATTAGGGGTGTAACGGTACACAAAAATCACGGTTCGGTACGTACCTCGGTTTTAAAGTCACGGTTCGGTTTATTTTCGGTACAGTAAGGGAAAGAAATGCAAACATTAAACTGCAGGTTGTTTATTACTATAAACTTTTTTTAACAAGTTGTTTACACTTTTTTAAACACTTTTTAATAAAATATAATAAAATAGATATAAAATAAAAAAAGAATAAGAAATAAAATACTGCTGCAAAGTTCTCCACTAAATAAAATACTCTCAGTCTCAAACCAATATCACATAATAAAATATAATGAAAAATATAAATAAATATGATTACAGTGCAGGAACAGAAAATAGCCCTATATTAAAATAATATTAAACAAATATATTAATGTATTATTATTTTTCAATAATCAATCAACAATCAATTTACGATTTTTTTTTCCACTTTTTTAATAATTATCAAAATAAAATATAGTCCAAAGCTATAGTACAAAGCTATTATTACCAGAGCATGTGATCAGAGCAGGTCATTTTACCATTGTTGCCAGCATGACTATACCAGCTCAGCAAACAGAAATCTAAGTTACTACTGAGAAATTTCACCTTATTTGAGCGGACTTTGCTTTTCCAGTGCGTGATCGGTACATGATTGGAGTGTTTGGGCCGTTAACGACAGAGCAGAACGCGCAGCGCAAACACGGACTCGAACATTGAGCAGAGAGCGCAGCGGGCCGACACACACACACACACGCGCGCGCACGCCACGGAACGGAGAGTGCGGCGGCGCACACGAAGCGGAAAAGCTTGCAGTCTATTTCATTGTTACAGTGACGACGGGTAAAACACGGGTAAAACCGGTAAAACCAGAGAATGTCTAATAGGAAAAAACATTAGAATCAGCTGCAGGGCGGGATTTGCGCTGAACGCGGAGACTTCCGCCACTTAATATGTTCGTGTGGAAACACGAAAATAATGTACCTATGTTCCGCACACAAAATATTGCATTCAGTCATTCGGTACACACGTGCACCGAACCGAAAGCCCTGTACCGAAACGGTTCGGTACGAATACACGTACCGTTACACCCCTACTCTATATATATAATATATATTGTTAAAAGCGCTGGTGACTTGACTTAAGCATATGGTCCATCTTGAGATCATGTTGACTTCTAAACAGGCGTTTGTGGGAATATGAGCTGATTGTCTGTTTAAGTCTCTTTAAATGTGCAGTATTTTTACCTAAGATGGCCACCACCACATCTCCACGTAAGATCTCGATGGAGCCGCGAGAGATGAAGTACAGCGCGGTCAGGACGTCCCCGGCGTGCACCAGTGTGTCTCCTGGGGGAGCGTGTGTGGTCTTAAACTTCATGGCCAGAGCCCGCAGACACCCTTTACTGGAGCCCTTGAACGCTTTACAGTTCTGCAGGAGCGTTCGGTTCAGGTGGAGGCAGATGTCGGCCTGTAGACACTCTGGGAAACCCTTCAGCACCTGATCGGACACACCAAACAACTGTTAAAAGCTGAACAACATTCTGAACAAGATATCTTGAAGAATGTCAGTCCAAATCTACAGTCAAACAACTGGTTTGTGTGAGATTATACCACAATATGACAAATCAACAACGAATAAATGATAGATAGATAGATAGATAGATAGATAGACAGACAGACAGACAGACAGACAGATAGACAGACAGACAGACAGACAGACAGACAGGTAGATAGATAGACAGACAGACAGACAGACAGACAGACAGATAGATAGATAGACAGACAGACAGACAGACAGGTAGATAGATAGATAGATAGATAGATAGACAGACAGACAGACAGATAGATAGATAGATAGATAGATAGACAGACAGACAGACAGACAGATAGATAGATAGATAGACAGATATATAGACAGATAGATAGATAGACAGACAGGTAGATAGATAGATAGATAGATAGATAGATAGATAGATAGATAGATAGACAGATAGGTAGATAGATAGATAGACAGACAGACAGACAGACAGACAGACAGACAGATAGATAGATAGATAGATAGATAGATAGATAGATAGATAGATAGACAGACAGATAGATAGATAGATAGATAGATGATAGATAGATAGATAGATAGATATATAGACAGATAGATAGATAGACAGACAGGTAGATAGATAGATAGGTAGACAGACAGATAGATAGATAGATAGATAGATAGATAGATAGATAGATAGATAGATAGATAGATAGATAGATTTGTCTACAATTTGAAATATTTGTATAACTGCTCATCAAGGCTGTATTTATTTGATTAAAATTACAGTAAAAACAGTAATATTCTGAAATATTATTACAATTTTAAAATATCTGTTTTCTATGTGAATATATAGTAAAGTGTAATTTATTCCTGTGATCAAAGCTGAATGTTCAGCATCATTACTCCAGTCTTCAGTGTCACATGATCCTTCAGAAATCACTCTAATATGATGATTTGATGCTCAAGAAACATTTATGATTATTATCAATGTTGAAAACAGTTCATATTTTTGTGGAAATGGTGATGTAATTTATTTTTCAGGATTCTTTAATAGAAAGAACAGCATTTATTGATATTTTGCAACATTATAAATGTCTTTATTGTCACTTGCTGAACAAAACCCCAAGATTACAGACTACGATTACATTACAGACCCCAAGCTTATGAACGGTAAGTATAATATTTATACCTACTGTTTTCATACTCCTAATCAGAGACTACAGTTCAATATTTATATGTTGTACTCTCATTTTTGATTTGATTATGTCATTTTCAAAGCTTAATGGGATCTGCAGTCTCATAAAAGCCGCTAAGTACACAAATTCTTACTTTTTGTTGATTTTCAAGAACTTTTTTGGCTTCAAATCAATGTTTTTAATGTTGTGATTCATCTCAGAGCTGAATGATTTAGTTTTTGTAGCTTGTAAAGAAACAAAATCAATAAAAAAGGACCTATTACCCAGCAGCACAGCAATCATTACCGCTCTGACTGTCCAATCAGAACGCTCCACCGCTCCTTAATGAGAAGAGCTCATAGGCCGAGGTGGACGCTCATTTGTTTTCTTTACTTGAGTGCGTAATCTCGTTAAACTCTGCGTTTGGGGCTGGTAATAGTAGAGGATGTGCTGGTGAGGACAGCTGCGAAATGAACTCATTATGCATAATGTACTATATTCATATAATACAGCTCACAACTCTCACTTTATTAATCTCAGAATTGCATGATATAAAGTCGCAATTGCAAGAAAATTTCTCTTCACAATTCACAATTCTGACTTTATAACTCGCAATTCTGACTTCATAACTAGCAAATGTGAGATAAAAAGTCGCAATTATCTTTTAAAATGTTTTATTCTGTTGCGGAAACAAGCTTCCATGGGTTTTCCTGCTTAAATGTTGATTGTTCTCCTCATATTCTCCATTGTTGCGGCTCCTCTCTTCCCAGTCTGTCAGTAACGCTCTGTTTACTTCCTGTCTCTATGAAGCCCCTCCTTCTGAAAAGCACACTGTGCTCTGATTGGTCGGCTGGAGCAGTGTGTTGTGATTGGTCGAGCGCTTCGAGTGTGTTTGGGAAATGCCCCGCCCCTTTCCATAACCGCCAGTTTAACACACTACTAACTAACTCAACCAGGCCCCGCCCCTTTATTCTGCACATTAATTATTATAATGAGGAATATTGTGACGTGTTTGTTCCCGGAAGAAACTCAAGACTACAATGGAGGCGTTTCAGGAGTTCAGAAACACTGACTCTGATATAGAGAAGAGCTGGAGCTTCTTCATGATCAAACAACACTACACACTGAAGAGATGAAGATGGCCTGTTTTAAATGTGGTGCATGTAAGAAGCAGGAGAACTCACGGCGTTCATGTCGATGCCGTTGGTGTAGGACCAGGCGTGCTGGAAATACTCCTCCAGTCTCTGTCGCAGTGGGTTGGGAATCTGATGGAAGCGGATGAACTCTCGAACCCGCAGCATCTGAGTGTGATACCGAGCCGTTCCCGAGTACAGGCGCTGGATGATGGCCGACACGTTCCCGAAGATACTGGCGTACATGAGCGCTGAACGGGAACAGGAACGCATGGTTAAACAAGCGTTGTGATGAAGCACCTACACAGGTACATGGTTTTACACTTTTTCTTTGTGAGTAAAGGTCCTTGCACACTGAGGGCCCTATTTTAACGATCTGAAACGCAAGTATCAAGCGCGAAACGCAAGTAACTTTGTGGGCGGGTCTCGGCGCTGTTGCTATTACACCGGCGGGATAAATGACTCTTGCACCCGACGCAAATCTAAAATGTGTTGGTCTGAAGTCGCTTCATTATTCATAGGTGTGGTTTGGGCGTAACGTGAAATAAACCAATCAGAGCGACATCTCACATTCCCTTTAAGAGCAGGAGCGCTTGTTCCATGGCGGATTGCTATTATAACGGCGGATTTGCCAGGAGCGGTTCACAGCCGAGGAGACCGGCGTTCCCGTCAGGGCCGTAAAACACAGAGAAGTGACATTGGGGATGGAGAAACACACCCAAATTAGCTTCGGTTAAACAGGCATATAAAATTTTGGGTAAATGTGTAAGCTAGATTTATGCCTATTTTTCACATCTTCATGGACACAACAATGATTTCCCTCGTGTGGTAATATTGTTCCTTGTAATAATGTATGGTTTTCTAAAAATGAGAACAGCTGCTTCTGTGTAGATGAGAGAAGCAAAGTGTGTGTGCGTTGTGCACACGCTACATTGATTATGGCCCTTAAAATAGCATATGAATAACATGCTCAACTGACTTTAGACGAGGTTTCTCCTGGTCAGTGGCGGAATTGTTTTCTGAAACTGCAAAATAGCACCAGGGAACGTTTGCGCCGGAACACGCCTCCTCTTTTCGCTGAACAACCCCCGGGAGCGTAAGTTCATTCCCTAATTTACCGGCGTGCGTCTGTGGAGGGAAGAGTCCGCTGTGCGCGGGTGCAAAATAGGAATGATACATGCGTCGGTGTACAAAGTCAATTGCGCTGGGTGCAAGATAGGGCCCTGAGTCCAAAATTTTCGTATGCGTTTTTTCGTATTTATGATTCTGTAGCTCTGAATTGTCAAAACTCCATTCAAAACGGATGCGAAGAACGCAGAAAATCGAACCCGATCCAAAATTTTTTATGACGGACGAAAGTTTCGGAGGCAGTGTGAAAGCGTGATTGACAAAACATGAGGTCGTATTTATTTTTTAACGTGCAAAAATTTCTGATGCAAATTTCTGACTCGGTGTGCAAGGACCTTAATCGTGAAATTTACCAGAAATTTCTGAGTGAAAACACCTTTTTTTTTTTTCAGTATATACAAATCTCAAGTGCTTCAGAACGAGCCTAAAAGATTTGTGTGTGTGTGTTCATCATGATCTGACCTCGGTCCGCTGTTTCACCGTGGTGAGCGCTGACTGAACTCGCTGCAGGTGGGCAGCACTGTGAATCACACTACAAAAGCTGCAAAAATAGCAACAAAGCAGCAGCGACTGAAGCTCAAACGCCACAGAATACTGTATATCCTCCTCTTCTCTTTGTTGAATTAACTTTCAGGAATTATCGAATGAGGTTAATCTCAAAAAGCCTGTCAAAACAGCACATATGAGTCATATTTCACCAATACAGCAAAATAAATAAGAAATCAGATTTAGCTCCTTCTTTGCTGCTGTTTTTGCTGCTTTTGTAGTGTGAAGCACTGGAGATTTGACCTTTACATCCACTTTACTAAGATTATGTGCATTGTGACATTATTTTCATGATAATTAAGCTCATTTTTAATGTAATGCTAAACAAAATATCATTCTCATTACTATAAAATGCACAAAAAAAATTACGTTTTATTATTTATTCTGTGGGGTATTTGTACATCTCAGTGGTATTGGTTGAACTGTATTTACTTTGTGCTGATTTTAACAGGTAAAAACATTGTATTACAGAATTTGTAATTAGGGATGCACTGATATGAACATTTTTGGCCGATACCGATAACCGATAATTCTTTATATTTGAAAGCCGATAACCGATATATTGGCCGATAAATCTGAATCTAAATTTTTATATAATATTTGAGAGCCTGAATACAAAAACAAAAGTCTCACCATTAAAAGCCATTATTCTCATTATCATTTTATGTAGTATGTATAACACAACATTTTGCACTTCACTGTATTTTCCTTTTTTGAAGTGGTTTCAATTATATTTCAAGGAATTTAAAACCATCATGTTGAACAGTGCGCATCTGAAGTGTCTCAGCTGAAGGAAATAATACATTACTTAAATATATTGGCCAAATTGATATATATATATATAAAATGTATATGAAACTATTTATATATGTAAATAAATATATTGGCCAAATTTTCTCATCAGGCCGATAACATTTATGGTGGCCGATATATATCTCGCATCCCTAGTTGTAATGTAAAACAGTATAAAATTGCTGTATTACAGTAATGAGAAACACCATTAAAAATAGGAGAAATTACAAAAAAACTTAAAAATACCAAGAATTAAAAAGACATAAAATACGGAAATTATAATTTGTCATGAAAATAATGTTACGATGTAAAATTTAAAAATCTAATAAATCTAATAAAATAAAATATGATGTGGTTAAATATCACCTGGACCCGATTCCTGATGAGATTTATTCTAACACACTAAAGAAAGAAACAAACCCAATAGAAGCAGTAAAAACAATTGAGCAAATGAGTCTGTCTGTAGTGGTTCAGTGAATATTGAGCCTGATCACTACAGTCTGGTGACTTCAGCTTTGAACAAGCTAATTAATTAAATTAAAATCTTGTATCGGATGGAAGAAATCATGTTGATTTTGCCCTTTTGAACTTTTGCCATATAACAAAATGTAAATCTGCAGCTCCGATGATAAATGCTTGTACCGGCCATAAAAACGGAAATTACTTCACGGCCACTGAGGTCTGATATATGTGCGGCAGGGATATTAAATTGGCAATTTATCATTAATTGCTGCGATCAAGACCTTCAAAAATGAGCTATCAGGTTGATATATAACGGAAAATTAAAAAGGGAGGATGTTTCATCAGCATGATGAGGTTTGATCATATAGTGCACACTAAAAAGAGCTATTAAAAATACAGCCTACAGAACAAACAAGCACATCTGTAATGAGGTTTAATCAGAGCTGCAAGAATATTTAGGATGAAGGTCAAAACTTAGACCTGCTTTAATGGGTCTATTATGCTTGATTTGTGTTCTCGGGATCTATTAAGTTAATCAAAACATTTAAAATGGCAATTTATACACACAAAGACTTGAATAACACCTCTGTTATGATGAACATGTACTCAATATCTAAGTTTATTGTCACTGATCATAACAGAGATCCGGAGATAATAAAACTGATACGATATGAAAATGTTGACCGATACGGATAATTCTTTATATTTGAAAGCCGATAAACGATATTGGCCGATAAATTTAAATCCAAAATTTTTATATCATTTTTGAGAGCTTGATTAATAAAAAAAAGTCTCAGAATTAAAAGCCATTATTCTCATTATAATTTTATGTAGTTTTATGTCCAAACATTTTGCACTGAACTGTATTTTTATTTTGATGTTATTTCAATCATATTTCAAGCAATTCAAAACCATCATGTTGAACATCTGAAGTGTCTCAGCTGAAGGAAATAATCCATTATTTATCAGCTTTAATATATCAGCCAAATTTTCTTATTGGGCCGATAACGCTAACATTAAAAATGAACATATATCGGCCGATACTGATATGGTGGCCGATATATCATGCATCCCTATATGTAATGTAAAATGGTATAAAACCACCATTAAAGATGATGGAAATTACTAAAAACTTAAAAATACCCCCCAAAAAAAAAAAAAAAAAAACATAAAATATGGAATTTAGAATTTGCCATGAAAATAGTGTCACAATTTAAAATTAATTTTCTTATTGGGCTGATAACGATAATATTAAAAATGAACATATGGCCGATACCGATATGACGGCCGATACATCGTGCATCACTAACTGAAACACACTCACATCCGATGAGCATGACGCAGATGGAGAAGATCTTCTCTGAGTTGGTGTTCGGCGACACGTTCCCGAAGCCCACGCTGGTCAGGCTGCTGAAGGTGAAGTATAGCGCCGTCACGTATTTATCCTTGATGCTGGGTCCTGATCTCGGGATGCTGATGTTGTGCTGTTTGCCCAGATGAACGCCGAGCGCGTGAAGCCAGCCGATGGAGCGGTTCTGCTCCACGTTCCCGATGGCGTACCAGATGCAGGCCAGCCAATGCGCGATCAGAGCGAAGGTGCACATGAGCAGGAACAGGACGGCCGCCCCGTACTCAGAGTAACGGTCCAGTTTACGAGCCACTCGCACCAGCCGTAGGAGTCGCGCCGTCTTCAGGAGGCCGATGAGGGTGGTCGTCTGGAGCGAGAGGATGCAGGAAAAACACTTTTTCATTTCTACAATTTTAACTTTAATAATTTAAGCATCATAACAAAGATGTAGAGTTTTAAAGGAACACTAGAAACATGTTTTTGAAAAAAGTCTCTTCTGCTCAGTGATCAAAAATACTGTAAAAAATGTTAAATATTATTGCATTATGGCTGATGAGGGTGGTCGTCTGGGACGAGAGGGTACATGGAAAAACACTCTTTTTCATTTCTACAATTTTATCTTTAAAAATCGACATCTTTATTATAAATGCGTTGTAATACTTATACTTTTTTCACACATATCTTCACCTGACATCTTATAATCCTTTCCTTTCATTTTCATATGCAATACATCAGATTCATATCGTATATATATATATATATATATATATATATATATATATATATATATATATATATATATGTGTGACCCTGGATCACGTCACCAGTCACATGTCTCACAGGTTTATCTGTGGCGATAGCCAACAATACATTGTATGGGTCAAAATTATTTTTCTTTTATGCCAAAAATCATTAGGATATTAAGTAAAGATCATGTTCCATGAAGATATTTAGTAAATTTCCTACCGTAAATATATAAAACATGTATTTTTGTGAGTGAATGCAGTAATATTAAGCAACTACATGTACTTACTATAGGGTTAGGGTAGGATTAGGTTGAGGGTTAGTTGCATGTAATTATGCATAATTTACTGTTTTTACTATAGTAAGTACATGTAACATATGTAACAAGGACACTGTAAAATAAAGTGTTACCGTGATTTGGCCTATATTTTCTGGCCTCAGAATGGCACCAACAATCAATTAGCAGAAACTTTAATTCAAAGCATCAAATGAAAACACAAAAGAGCAACATCTCAAGCAAGCTTTCATTAGAGCCCACAACATTTGCATTGGAAAGATGAAGAGCGTCCACAAGAGCCAGAGAGTTCTGCATGATTCCCCTCACCTCAGCACTCACCTCCTCCCCGGTCCGGTATATGAGCAGGTCGAAGGGGATCGCGGCCACCATGTCGATGAGGAACCAGCCTTTAAAGTAATGCACAGCGATTCGCAGCGGGTGACTGACCACCTCGTCGTTGGCGTTGACATATGTGGTGCGGAAGTTGATGATGATGTCGATGATGAACATGATGTCCACGATGAGGTCCACCACGTTGAGAGGACTGCAGGAGTATCCACAGTTCTGCATGGAGACCTCATCCTCCTCGTCCAGAAGGAAAGCTGCGGAGTACGGCGTGAGGATCGCGGTGTAGATCACCAACAGCAGGATCAGCCAATCCCACACCGCTTTAAACGGGCTGTAGTGCAGGACCGTCCACTTGTGGATCCGAGGAGCCTGGAGCTTATACTCCGGAAGAACATCGGCGCCCAGAGACAGAACCTGGATTAGAGGAGAGAAGAGATCGGAGGATTTAACGGGACGTTTCAAAGACGCTTGTGTTTGGAAACATTGCATTCGAGTGGCATTAAAGGGATAGTTCACCCAGAAATTAAAATTAGCCCATGATTTACCCACCCTCAAGTCATCCTTGGTGTAAAAAAAAAAAAAAAATAGAAAAAATTTGAATTAGCTATGGAAAAATAATGCAGATTAAGACCTAAGTAGTTCATCTTACATTTCATATAGTTGCTTGATGGAGCCAATATAAAACAGAATGACCCTAAAATTGAAGATCGAAGAGAACGGACGATTTACCGGGAAGATTTAAAGGGGTGGTTGAGTATGATATGAACTTTTCTAACTTTGTGTAATGTTGCTGTCTGAGCATAAACAACATCTGCAAAGTTACGACACTCAAAGTTCAAAGCAAAGGGAGAGATTTTCTTCATCACCAGGACAAGAAGAGAGTTAGTCAAGTCTCCTTAATTTATACAGCGCTTTAACAATATAGATTGTTTCACAGCAGCTTTACAGTGATAATAGGAGATTACAGTAACAGAGACTGTTTGGCTTCACAGCAGATCTAGAATAAAGTTATTGTCCAGATAAAGTTAAAGCTTCTGTTGTAAAATCATTAGTTATTAACTTAGGGGCCGCTAACACGACACCGTTCTAACTGAAAACCCTCAATGCGCTCCGGCCGATCATCCGCACGACACCAGTGCTTGATAATCGAGAAACAGGGTCCAAGGAGCAAGCATTGAAATTATTTTAAAACGTTATCATCTTCAAAAACGTGAATCTGTGAAAAGGCTGACGGCGTGCACATGCGTATTACGTGTTTAGTCTATAGATATGTGCGTTTGAATATATATGTGTGCAGGCGTGTGTCTTTCTCTACAAACTGACCACCAAATCACTTGTCTGGCCTTAAAAATTCATAATACAGAATGTATTTATTTGTTTACGTAAAGCTTTAAAGCTGCTTGTGTTTGGAAACGTTTCATTTAGAGTGGCTTTAATACACCACAGAAATATGAAACAGCCGTCTGAGAGATGCATATACAAGAACGGTCCTAATTAATTTATGCAGATTTAAATGAACAACAGGAAATTAACACAAAATCAGATCATTCGACATAATCACATAAAAATCTACTTTTGTTTTTACAATAATTAAAATGATTATAATTTAAAGTCCCCCTGTGGTGGAAATCCAGCTTTTAATGTTTGTTTATATTTTGGAGTTTTTAATCTGACAAAGCATGTGTAATTCATAAGTCGACAGCATTGCAGAGTATTTTCTCAGAGAACCAAAGACCGTCTCTCAGTTTCAAAGCTGCTTGTGTTTGGAAACGTTTCATTAGAGTCACATTAATACACCAAAGAACATCTGCAAAAATATGCAATAAATGTTTTGCACAAGCCACTGGCACGCTGAATTATCTTCCCAAATGCTTTTTCTCAAATGCTAAAACTTACAACAGTATCTCAATGTTATTAATATTGTGTTGCATTTTAGACACAATATTGTCTGTTTTTGCTCAGTTTTGCCAAGAAAAATATTACCTATAAAGCCAGAGCAGAACTGCTGGGTTTCGTTTCTGAATGAATCCGTGATTTGAACAAATCAGTCGGGTGAACCAATGATTCAATGACTCATTCATTAAAGAGAGTCATTTACTTTGTTCCTGAATGAATCAGCCGTTTGAACGAATCGAATGAATCAATGACTCTTTTAGAATCATTTAGACATTTACCGCCACAAGTTTCACTTCATTTAAAAAAAAAATCCTATTTTTAGGATAGTCTGTCATCATTTAATCACCCTCATGTCTTTTTAAACCTGTATGACTTTCTTTCTTTTGCGAAACATAAAAGAAGATATTTCAAAGAATGTTGTAAACAAAACAGTTGTTGGTCTGTAAATACAGATTAAGATACAGCTTCTAAAATAAAGAAAAAATCATGTCCCTTTTAGCCTAAAACTTTATGTGTAATAAATTCTATGTTGAATCAAATGCAATATTTCTTTCTAAAGCTCCTTCTTGTAACGTCAATTTGATGCTTTTCTCATTTAACACAATAAAGACTTTAATTTATCTTTTGGGGGTTATTTATCAGCCAAATCTGATCAGATTAATCATAGCATGTAATTAATTAGATCACAGCCCTAAACACATTCATGTTCATGTGAAGGTTTCAAAAACAGTAATATAGTGAAATATTGTGATGTAAAGCACGAGCGCACTAGCGAGTGAGGGTGGTTTGACACAGGTGTGTGTGTGTTGGTGTGCGAGAGGAGTTGACCTCTCATGACCTCTGATGATGGTCTTATGTAAAGCTGCTTTAGGAGAAACTCACGAGTGTTTCTCACCCATCCGCATGATGAAGTGTTTTGACGCACAAATGCACGTCATGCACATTTTAGTGCGTTTAAGTTTAAGAACAGCTGTTTGGAAACACAATTTGACACATTATAATTATAGCACAACAAACAGCGCTGTCATGCAACTACTGTCAGGACGTCTTTGAGACGCTCGGCGCGCTGACAGACGCGTCCTGACTTGTGTTTTCAGTGCTACACAAAAATCAGCTGTTTTACTGCGATATGATTAAATGCACACAGACAACCAGGCCATTTATGTGCGCGTTACACAAAACGGCAGTCTGAGAGATGCATATACAAGAAGGGTCCTGATTCAATTATGCTGACAGGAAAAAAGACAAATGAACAATAGCAAAGTAACACAAAAAAAATTTTTTTTTACAATAATTAAAATTATTATGATTTAAAGTCCCCCTGTGGTGAGAATCCAGCTTTTAATGTTGTTTATGTGTCTATGTGATGTTTTTAATCTGCTTTAAGACAAATCATGTGTAAGTTCATAAGTCGACACCATTGCTGAGTATTTCCTCCTTAAAACTGCAGTGAACCAAAGACAGTCTCAAAAACACGCTTTGAAATCGCTGGTGTTTCTGACGTCACAAACTACCTTGTAACCAATCAGATCAACGTGTGATCGTCAACCAGTGGATCTCTGAGCTGAGTGAGTGAGTGGAGGCGGGGCTCATTTGCATATTCATAGAACCGCGCATACTAAATGAGGCGAGGGTGTCGAGTTACATTCAAGATATTTTAAGGCATGAAGAATTTTTTTACAAGGAAAAAACATTGAAATATGTCATTTTGGTGATTAAAGATGAGTTTTAAGGGATAAAAAGACAGACTACAGGAGGACTTTAAAACAAAAACTTGCATTCAAAGATAAATTCCAGAAATAAATAAATAAATCACATAAATCACAGCCTCTCTCATCAGTCAATGTCAGATTTCTAAGAGCGTACAGTAATTTCTGTCATGTTCATGTCACATTTCATCTCGTCTGCTGAGATTGAGACAAACCCACATGAACGGAGAGATGGGAGATGGGAAAAGCCCAGCTGAACCTTTAGATACAGACTCACAAAAGCTGGAGCTCCACCTTTACACCGCTCATTAATCTGCAGCTTCACTGTCTTAGTGTTAGACATCTTTAGGGTTAGGATCATGTCTGCCAAAGGCCTGAGCATCAGAGCCTCATGTCAGTCAGTGTCAAACGCGGGGCGTTCTGGGGGTCAGCAGGTGTTGCACACACACACACACACACACACAGGCCGCGGGCGAGAGCAGGTGCCGCTCTCACACACAGTGGTTTACAGCACGACACACACTCCTGCGTGAGTCATCATGGGAAATGTCCCGCAGTCTAACACACGTCAGATGCGATGGCGGGGACGCGACTCTGAAAAGAGCAGAAACGCTGTTCGCTGAAGACATGACGAACACTAGTGTTTCCACAAGCACAAACAGAACATCTGTGCTGGAATCCATGTGTTTTCTGGAGAAAATATGAGTTGTGTTTACTAGTGCTTAAAAAAAAAAAAGAAATTAGGTTTACGATAACAAAAACATCAACAAAACATACTCTAAAATATACATAATATACATATTACACAGATGCATACATACAATTTACAAATTTACATAGTTATTTTAAATGTATGTATATCTATCAATCAATCAATCTATCAATCTATCAATCTATCTATCAATCAATCAATCAATCAATCTATCTATCTATCTATATTCACGAGGAGTGCGACGAGACATTTATCTCACGAGAACGAGATTTTTGCACAGTATTTTTTAGAAATCCTCAATGACAAATTTCATGACTGGAAAAATAGTCTGCAGGTGCATTTTGAAATGTTTAACTAATAATCTTGTAATGAATGTAGTTTCAGTTATTTCCGAGTATGAATCATCATATGCATTGAAAGACAACAATATACAAGCACTGTAAAAGGTTTTGCCACAAACTCAACTGACTGCTTTTCTCCTGCCTGATTTCACACAGATAGTGTGATTTCTGTATAATATCAGTCTTTAAATGCAAGAAATTTAAAGTGTACCTAAAGTATACTTGCAATAGTTCAATAGATTTAGTAAATGCATCTTGATTTAAGAATTTTTAGATATTTGGACTGGAAACAAGACAAAAATACGAAGTAAGAAAAGCATTTTTTGCAGTGAAGGCATTGGTCCTGGCTTTTGTTCACACAGGGCGTGTTCCGGGACTGATCCCGGCAATGTTACTAGGTCCCCATCCCGGCATCGATCCCGGGATGTGTTTGCGTTCACACAGAAGCCACTCTAGCAATTTTACGGCAATTTCCCGGGATCAACGCGCTGTGTGAAAGGGGCTCTGGAGTCTGAGGACATCAGCTGGCATCACGCCTGAGCTCTTCTGCAGAAATCATCTGGTCTCTTGACCTCGAAAGGCCTGATCTCATCATTCAGCACCTATTAGAGCTCATGGCCGGACACGTCCCGCGTCAAGACCCTCCTCGGGGACTTCAGGCCTTATTTTTAGAAACCCCTGCAACTAAAATAAGCTTTTCAAATCTCCCCAGTGAAGCATGAAGCAAAACGATGTCAAAACACATTACAAGAACCCCAAACACGACCTGTTTATTCCCACATTCACTGGAGATGAAGAGCTGCACTTCAAAAAAGAGGTTTATGATTATAACATTATAAAAAGAGGGGTTCAATTTAACATAAATGTTGTTGAGGGACAGAATCATGATTGATGCGATGGATTTTTGAAGAGAAATGTCGGGCGATCGATCGTACATTAACCCAAATCACAAATTAAGAGTCATCTGTGACATCTAATAGAGAGGTACATTCAGTCTAATTAGGACTAGAAACGTCCATTTCTTTTCATCTACACTCTAAAATATGCTGGGTTATTTTTTTTTATATTTTTATTTCAACACACTTTTAAATGGAAAATGTGAGTTTGGCGAGTAAATATTGATATTAATTCTCATCTTAGATTGAACTGCTCCTTTAAATGTCCCTTTATTCTATTAAAAGACACTAAAACTTTCAATGCTGACACCTAGGAGAGTTGATTACATTTAACAAAGGTTTAGGAGGATGAGATTTCCCTCTGGATGTGTGCCGTGTGTTAATTATATCTTCTAAAGGTCTGTTCTGTCCATTTGCTAGTTAGTTTTGATCTTTTTGAGCTATTTTCATTTCACGTGTGCTGAATGATTTGGCAAAAAAACAATGATCATCATTGGATGTTGAAAAATGGACAATTGAATTTAACTAAAATATTTTTTTTTCACTACAAAAAAAGAATGGAATCAGCATATATTTTTAGCGGAGAAATAAATATTTGTTGTTAAATACTACTATTAATGGATGGATGGATGGATAGATAGATGTGTGTGGATGTATTGTAGTATAATATTATTCTTACCTGCAGCTTTCATGAATTTAATTTGAGAGTTCAAACCTGAATGAAACCCCTCAGAAACCTCGAGTCAACAGATGTTTGATGGGCTGGAAGTGAAAAGATTGAGGAGACAGAGCCAGCCTGAGAAAGTCCTCTGGTAAAACACTAAATCAAATATTGAAGAGCCCCAATTTCTATTATAAACAATGACAGAAGCTTTGGATCTGTCAACTTAACAAGCTCTCGGTTTCTCACCACCTCTGGGTTTGATCGCAAGAGAAATAATTCAATCCTACAAGATTCGAGCCAAGAGACTCAAATCTCACAAAGAAATGTCCGAGAAAAATCATATTGTCATAATATACTGTAAATACAATGAGGAAAGGATCAAACAGTGAAGACTGAAGTCATCAGAAACTCTTCACCATTAGTCCTTTACTTCTATATCACAGATGACGTTCATGTAAAAATAATAAAAGAGCATCTAAATCAGTCAGTCATTAATCTTCTCTAATTCTCTCTTGATTTCCCCGACTGCAGCTTTCTTCTCAAATCTTCATCATTACCGCGACTTCAGGACTCTCGTTGAGATACTATTATAGTCTTTATCAATAGTTTGAATTAGTTTTTATTTTTATTAAATATACATTTCACAGCTCATGTGAAGGTCAGCGTCTGAATGAAGTTCCTCGCTCAGGTCTGTTGAGGATTTGAAAGCTTAAGTTTAGGACAGCGAGAGTTCAGCGTTTTCGGGGCTTCGGGCTTCTTTAATCTGCTTTAGGAGCCGCTCTTCCATCTGCTGATGAGAAACTTTAATAAGTTGCAAAGAATCCTTTAAAGACGTCTTTAAAAAATACAAACGGAAAAGCTTCATTTCACAGCTCTCGAAAATACTCTGTACTGGATTCTGTTTCATGGCATAAATACAGTATTGGTTTAAAACTTTGCCACATGAGCTGGACTTTAATATGAAAGGGAAAAATGCATGCACAAAATTGTCCGTACGTCATAAACTGAAATGGAAATCCATGTGTCTGTTTAGAGATGTGGGTGAATGACGTCACATGATCAAGAAGATGTACATCATTAATGCTAAACATTTACATAAAACTATCAAATTACCTCATCTTTTCATCCACAAGAGCAGCGTGTGCAGCTATCGTGTTTTATTACTGCTGTTCTCGACACTGTACCTTTGTAAAAGTAGGGATTCATGCACTTACTTGCATGAAGAACAAATATAGACACAGACTGTGCATAGAGATCGATTTAAGACTCAAACTCTCTTCAGAACAAAAACACCCTGTGTGAGCTCTAGTTTTTAATGCTGGGCATATATTATACGAGCAAGAATGCAATGTTTCCTAAATATCCACAAGATTGCAAATGTGATTTTTATATAACAGTTCAACAAAAAGGGTCCTATTAAGTGATGTGCATTTTAAACAGTTTTGTCAGAGTTGTTTGCTCTATTTTGCAATGAAATAATAGTTCCAAAGAAAGCAACAGCAGTTTTCAACTGATTCGTGAACGAGTCGCGTGAGTCAATGATTCAATGACTCGTTCATAAATACAGCCACTCTTTTCAGTACTGAATGAACGAAATTGATTCAATGACTCACTCATTAAGACAGTGACTTGCCGCCACCTACTGGCGGTTTAAGTTTAATATTTAAAAGTATCATTTTTACCATCATTGCCTATTTCTCTATTGATTTTTTATTGATTTAAAACATTATTTATTTTATAAAGGCATTTATAAAGGTAAAAAGTGCAGTGGAAAATCAATTTAAGTGGGCAAATACGGGACCGCACTCGAACCTGTGGTGAATCTGGACTGACCCTCATCAGTGTTAATTATCGAGCCCTGATATGTGATTCTCTACATCTGATATCAAAGACATTTCAGGAGGATTCTGGCCATCAACAACATCAAGACATGAAAGCGCATGGGAAAAAATTGGCTACCTGTGACATAAAAACCGTAATTGTTCAGGTGATGGATACACAAGAAAGGCCTATTATATGATATTATATTATATATAATTCTAAAAATGGAACTATATCACAGCAGAAATAAGAAAATTACTTATAGTTCCTCATCAAAATGACTCTATACATGACAGAGCATTTTCTTGCATTAAAAAACACAGCTACAGACGTGATGTCATCTCTTTTTTCTATTCACTATAAATAGATCTGACTAGAGTATCTGACATGGACTTCTGTATTCATTCCTCTTGCACAATCTCAAACAGAGCATGAGTTAAAGATGAAGATCACAGTCATATTCATCTGAATGCATCAGTGCACCAAGAGCATCTCAGATCACAAGTCCATCTGGTTTCATAGAAACAGCAATATATTAAACCAGAATAAAGACAATCTCAGCCATCAAAGCTTTAGCTTGAAGGATTAGCATGAATAATGACTTAAATATGGGTCTGTTTCTCACATTAAGACTTCAGAAGACCTAGAATAGAGTGTGAGTCAGATGAACTACTGTTATAGTGCTTTGTTTTCTTTTCTAAATGTCTTTTTTGCTCATTTTGCATTCTACGGAAGAAAGAAAGCCATTTGAGAAAAACCTACAGCCATTTGTTTTGTTCTGAAATGAATAAGGGTTTTGAAACAAAATGGTTGAGTGAATGATTCAATGACTCGCTCATTAAAACAGTCAGTTGTTTCATGGGTAAATGAATTAGCGCTGTTGGATAAATTGGTTCAACGAATGATTCAAACGACTCACTCATAAAGACAGTCATCAGGCGCCACCTACTGGTGAAACTATGCAACTGCAGAAAGAGCCAATGAATAATCCTGCTGAGTGACGTTTCTGTGGTGTAAACTGATCTAAGAGGACAAATGCATCCTCTCCTATTCAATCCCACAATCCTCTTCCTCAGCTCATCTCATTCAGGGCTTTCCCCTGCGTTCAGTCGAAGTGATATTCAGGAATTAAGTCACTTCTCCAGCGGTTCAGAGCTCCTCTCAGCTCCTACAATCTCCATATTTCACTAAGAGGATTCAAACGGAGGTATTTAAAGTTTTAGCAGCTGTCCTGAGATCAGTGGGTTTTCATTAACCCTCCATCTACACTGTAACACTCATATCAACCAAACTGGATCCAGATCAGATGCTAAAGGTGAACAAAATCAAGACAAAGGCCTAAACACAGTGTCCACGACAGCCATGGTCTCTTATCCTGAAAATAATAAAGCAATGCCAAATTACTGTACGAGCTCCAGTTTGTTTGTGTCGTCTTGCTCTGGTTTGTTCTGCCAAAGGCGTCATGTGCTTGCGTTGGTTTTCATTTGTATTTCTAGATGTTTGGCCTTCAGGAAAATGTTATTGCTCAGAAGTTGTGGTTTTATAGCTCAGGAAACTTAACTGAGCTCTCAGTTGTGTTTCATTTAATGATCAACTTGGATGCATCTTCATTAGAAATACATACAACTAGGGATGCACAATATTTCGGCCACCATATCGGTATCGGTACTGACATATGATAATTTTTAATGTTATCATTATCGGCCCGATACGAAATTTTGGCCCATATATTAAAGCCGATAAATAATGTATTATTTCCTTCAGCTGAGACACTTCAGATGTTCAACATGATGGTTTTGAGTTGCTTGAAATATGATTGGAAGATAAAAAAATAAAACAAATACAGTTTAGTGCAAAATAAGCAGCGCAAGTCTGTCATATCGGCTACATAAAATTATAATAAAAACAATATAATTGTGTGCTTAGTACACGGCTTTCAATGCTGAGACTTGTTTTTGTTTTTGATATAAAGTCAGAATTGCAAGTTATAAAGTCAGAATTGTGAGATATAAAGTCAGAATTGTGAGATATAAAGTCAGAATTGCGAGATATAAAGTCAGAATTGCGAGATATAAAGTCAGAATTGCGAGTTATAAAGTCAGAATTGCGAGTTATAAAGTCAGAATTTTTATAAAGTCAGAATTGCAAGATATAAAGTCTTATTTTTTATGTGTTTCTGTGGCGGAAACAAGCTTCCATATAAAACAGCTATTTTAAATTGTAAAAACATATAACAATATTTCATTGTTTTTATTTTTAATCAAATAAATGCAGCCTTGTCACATAACCATATTATCGCCCAGCTCTTCTGCAACAACAATGAAGATATGATAAACATTAACATCACGATTTTCTGT
>NC_137146.1:1674115-1686615 GCF_949319135.1 Squalius cephalus | reverse complement strand
GAGGAGAGTGTGCTGATGCTTTACGGAGTGATCAGACACACACTGAAGGAGAGGTCCCAGATATACAGTACAGACCAGAAGATCATAGAGACGTTCACAGAAACCTTCTAGCAACCCCCTGGCAACCAGCCAGGACATCTTAGCAACCCCCTGGCAACCACCCAGGACATCTTAGCAACGCCCTGTCAACCATCCATGACATCTTAGTAACCCCCTGGCAACCAGCCAGGACTTCTTAGTAACCCCCTGTCAACCACCCAGGAAATCTTAGCAACCCCCTGTCAACCATCCAGGAAATCTTAGCAACCCCCTGTCAACCATCCAGGAAATCTTAGCAACCCCCTGTCAACCATCCAGGAAATCTTAGTAACCCCCTGGCAACCACCCAGGAAATCTTAGCAACCCCTTGTCAACCATCCAGGACATCTTAGTAACCCCCTGTCAACACATCCAGGAAATCTTAGCAACCCCCTGTCAACCATCCAGGAAATCTTAGTAACCCCCTGGCAACCACCCAGGACATCTTAGCAACCCCTTGTCAACCATCCAGGACATCTTAGTAACCCCCTGGCAACCAGCCAGGACATCTTAGCAACCTTCTAGAAACCACAGAGAACATTGTAGAAACCCCATAGAAATCACCCAGAACATCTTAGAGACCACCTAGGAACCACCTAGAACATCTTTATTAGCAACCCCCTGACAACCACCGAGAACATCTTAGCAACCCCCTAGAAACCTTTGAGAACATCTTAGCAACCCCCTAGAAACCACTGAGAACATCTTAGCAACCCCCTGGCAACCACCCACATCTTGGCATTGTTATTTTAGTATTATTTATAAACTATTACAGTATTCATTAATGTCAAATTAGCATTTATTTTTACATGTACAGTTTTAATTTTAGTTTTAGTTTAAATGTCAGTATTAAACTATTAAACTAGTTATTAAATAGTTATTTTAAGTAAAAAATCATCTAATATTTATATTTTATTTTATTTCAGCTGTATTTCAATTATATACATTTTTTTAGAGTTTTGTTGAAAGTGTTTTTCTACCACAATTAAGGACGTCAAAACAAAAGTTTTTTTCATACAAGTTTGCAGGTTTCATCAACATTTAAAATAAAGTTGGAAAATTTGCACATTACATGTCCATTATAAAATAACATGGTTTGTTTAAAAAGTATTTTATTGATGCAAATTACAATTTCAATATAATGAGACACAACCAGTTTAAAACTTGAGTCCCTGCTGTATGAATCCCAGTGTTTCTAAAGTGTGTATCAGATCTGAGCTGAAAGAACGTTACAGAACACACAGTTTCTGTTGCCTAGTTACAGCAGTGCGAGAGTAACCTCTCTCTGCTAAATATAAGCTCTGAAACTGAGCAGTGGACACAGGTAATACATCCTACAGGAGATCAAACCGGAAAACAGATGTTTCTCCAGTCATCTCACATGTGTGTCAGTGGAGATATCCAATCGTCTCACAGGTGTGTCAGTGGAGATCTCCAGTCATCTCACAGGTGTGTCAGTGGAGATCTCCAGTCGTCTCACGTGTGTGTCAGTAGAGATCTCCAGTCGTCTCACAGGTGTGTCAGTAGAGATCTCCAGTCGTCTCACAGGTGTGTCAGTGGAGATCTCCAGTCGTCTCACAGGTGTGTCAGTGGAGATCTCCAGTCGTCTCACAGGTGTGTCAGTGGAGATCTCCAGTCGTCTCACATGTGTGTCAGTGGAGATCTCCAGTCATCTCACGTGTGTGTCTGTGGAGATCTCCAGTCGTCTCACAGGTGTGTCAGTGGAGATCTCCAGTCATCTCACATGTGTGTCAGTGGAGATCTCCAGTCATCTCACGTGTGTGTCTGTGGAGATCTCCAGTAGTCTCACAGGTGTGTCAGTGGAGATCTCCAGTCGTCTCACAGGTGTGTCAGTGGAGATCTCCAGTCGTCTCACAGGTGTGTCAGTGGAGATCTCCAGTCATCTCACATGTGTGTCAGTGGAGATCTCCAGTCATCTCACGCGTGTGTCTGTGGAGATCTCCAGTCGTCTCACAGGTGTGTCAGTGGAGATCTCCAGTCATCTCACGTGTGTGTCAGTAGAGATCTCCAGTAGTCTCACAGGTGTGTCAGTGGAGATCTCCAGTCGTCTCACAGGTGTGTCTGTGGAGATCTCCAGTAGTCTCACAGGTGTGTCAGTGGAGATCTCCAGTCGTCTCACATGTGTGTCAGTGGAGATCTCCAGTCGTCTCTCATGTGTGTCAGTGGAGATCTCCAGTCGTCTCACATGTGTGTCAGTGGAGATCTCCAGTCGTCTCACAGGTGTGTCAGTGGAGATCTCCAGTCGTCTCACAGGTGTGTCAGTGGAGATCTCCAGTCGTCTCACAGGTGTGTCAGTGGAGATCTCCAGTCATCTCACATGTGTGTCAGTGGAGATCTCCAGTCATCTCACATGTGTGTCAGTAGAGATCTCCAGTAATCTCACAGGTGTGTCAGTGGAGATCTCCAGTCGTCTCACAGGTGTGTCTGTGGAGATCTCCAGTAGTCTCACAGGTGTGTCAGTGGAGATCTCCAGTCGTCTCACAGGTGTGTCTGTGGAGATCTCCAGTCGTCTCACGTGTGTGTCAGTGGAGATCTCCAGTCGTCTCACAGGTGTGTCAGTGGAGATCTCCAGTCGTCTCACAGGTGTGTCAGTGGAGATCTCCAGTCGTCTCACGTGTGTGTCAGTGGAGATCTCCAGTCGTCTCACAGGTGTGTCTGTGGAGATCTCCAGTCGTCTCACGTGTGTGTCAGTGGAGATCTCCAGTCGTCTCACAGGTGTGTCAGTGGAGATCTCCAGTCGTGTCACGTGTGTGTCAGTGGAGATCTCCAGTCGTCTCACGTGTGTGTCAGTGGAGATCTCCAGTCGTCTCACGTGTGTGTCAGTGGAGATCTCCAGTCGTCTCACAGGTGTGTGTCAGTGGAGATCTCCAGTCGTCTCACAGGTGTGTGTCAGTGCAGATCTCCAGTCGTCTCACGTGTGTGTCAGTGGAGATCTCCAGTCATCTCACGTGTGTGTCTGTGGAGATCTCCAGTAGTCTCACAGGTGTGTCAGTGGAGATCTCCAGTCGTCTCACAGGTGTGTCAGTGGAGATCTCCAGTCGTCTCACAGGTGTGTCAGTGGAGATCTCCAGTCATCTCACATGTGTGTCAGTGGAGATCTCCAGTCATCTCACGCGTGTGTCTGTGGAGATCTCCAGTCGTCTCACAGGTGTGTCAGTGGAGATCTCCAGTCATCTCACGTGTGTGTCAGTAGAGATCTCCAGTAGTCTCACAGGTGTGTCAGTGGAGATCTCCAGTCGTCTCACAGGTGTGTCTGTGGAGATCTCCAGTAGTCTCACAGGTGTGTCAGTGGAGATCTCCAGTCGTCTCACATGTGTGTCAGTGGAGATCTCCAGTCGTCTCTCATGTGTGTCAGTGGAGATCTCCAGTCGTCTCACATGTGTGTCAGTGGAGATCTCCAGTCGTCTCACAGGTGTGTCAGTGGAGATCTCCAGTCGTCTCACAGGTGTGTCAGTGGAGATCTCCAGTCGTCTCACAGGTGTGTCAGTGGAGATCTCCAGTCATCTCACATGTGTGTCAGTGGAGATCTCCAGTCATCTCACATGTGTGTCAGTAGAGATCTCCAGTAATCTCACAGGTGTGTCAGTGGAGATCTCCAGTCGTCTCACAGGTGTGTCTGTGGAGATCTCCAGTAGTCTCACAGGTGTGTCAGTGGAGATCTCCAGTCGTCTCACAGGTGTGTCTGTGGAGATCTCCAGTCGTCTCACGTGTGTGTCAGTGGAGATCTCCAGTCGTCTCACAGGTGTGTCAGTGGAGATCTCCAGTCGTCTCACAGGTGTGTCAGTGGAGATCTCCAGTCGTCTCACGTGTGTGTCAGTGGAGATCTCCAGTCGTCTCACAGGTGTGTCTGTGGAGATCTCCAGTCGTCTCACGTGTGTGTCAGTGGAGATCTCCAGTCGTCTCACAGGTGTGTCAGTGGAGATCTCCAGTCGTGTCACGTGTGTGTCAGTGGAGATCTCCAGTCGTCTCACGTGTGTGTCAGTGGAGATCTCCAGTCGTCTCACGTGTGTGTCAGTGGAGATCTCCAGTCGTCTCACAGGTGTGTGTCAGTGGAGATCTCCAGTCGTCTCACAGGTGTGTGTCAGTGCAGATCTCCAGTCGTCTCACGTGTGTGTCAGTGGAGATCTCCAGTCGTCTCACGTGTGTGTCAGTGGAGATCTCCAGTCGTCTCACAGGTGTGTGCCAGAGGAGATCTCCAGTCGTCTCACGTGTGTGTCAGTGGAGATCTCCAGTCATCTCACATGTGTGTCAGTGGAGATCTCCAGTCATCTCACATGTGTGTCAGGGGAGATCTCCAGTCGTCTCACGTGTGTGTCAGTGGAGATCTCCAGTCGTCTCACAGGTGTGTGTCAGAGGAGATCTCCAGTCGTCTCACAGGTGTGTGTCAGAGGAGATCTCCAGTCGTCTCACGTGTGTGTCAGTGGAGATCTCCAGTCGTCTCACGTGTGTGTCTGTGGAGATCTCCAGTCGTCTCACGTGTGTGTCAGTGGAGATCTCCAGTCGTCTCACGTGTGTGTCAGTGGAGATCTCCAGTCGTCTCACGTGTGTGTCAGTGGAGATCTCCAGTCGTCTCACGTGTGTGTCAGTGGAGATCTCCAGTCGTCTCACAGGTGTGTCAGTGGAGATCTCCAGTCATCTCACATGTGTGTCAGTAGAGATCTCCAGTCATCTCACATGTGTGTCAGTGGAGATCTCCAGTCATCTCACAGGTGTGTCAGTGGAGATCTCCAGTCATCTCACGTGTGTGTCAGTGGAGATCTCCAGTCGTCTCACGTGTGTGTCAGTGGAGATCTCCAGTCATCTCACATGTGTGTCAGTAGAGATCTCCAGTCATCTCACATGTGTGTCAGTGGAGATCTCCAGTCATCTCACAGGTGTGTCAGTGGAGATCTCCAGTCATCTCACGTGTGTGTCAGTAGAGATCTCCAGTCATCTCACATGTGTGTCAGTGGAGATCTCCAGTCATCTCACAGGTGTGTCAGTGGAGATCTCCAGTCATCTCACGTGTGTGTCAGTGGAGATCTCCAGTCGTCTCACGTGTGTGTCAGTGGAGATCTCCAGTCGTCTCACAGGTGTGTCAGTGGAGATCTCCAGTCGTCTCACAGGTGTGTCAGTGGAGATCTCCAGTCATCTCACATGTGTGTCAGTGGATATCTCCAGTCGTGTCACATGTGTGTCAGTGGAGATCTCCAGTCATCTCACATGTGTGTCAGTGGAGATCTCCAGTCATCTCACATGTGTGTCAGGGGAGATCTCCAGTCATCTCACATGTGTGTCAGTGGAGATCTCCAGTCATCTCACATGTGTGTCAGTGGAGATCTCCAGTCGTCTCACAGGTGTGTCAGTGGAGATCTCCAGTCATCTCACATGTGTGTCAGTGGAGATCTCCAGTCATCTCACATGTGTGTCAGGGGAGATCTCCAGTCATCTCACATGTGTGTCAGTGGAGATCTCCAGTCATCTCACATGTGTGTCAGTGGAGATCTCCAGTCGTCTCACAGGTGTGTCAGTGGAGATCTCCAGTCATCTCACATGTGTGTCAGTGGAGATCTCCAGTCGTGTCACATGTGTGTCAGTGGAGATCTCCAGTCATCTCACAGGTGTGTCAGTGGAGATCTCCAGTCATCTCACATGTGTGTCAGTGGAGATCTCCAGTCATCTCACATGTGTGTCAGTGGAGATCTCCAGTCGTCTCACAGATGTGTCAGTAGAGATCTCCAGTCATCTCACATGTGTGTCAGTGGAGATCTCCAGTCGTCTCACATGTGTGTCAGTAGAGATCTCCAGTCATCTCACATGTGTGTCAGTGGAGATCTCCAGTCATCTCACATGTGTGTCAGTGGAGATCTCCAGTCATCTCACGTGTGTGTCAGTGGAGATCTCCAGTCGTCTCACGTGTGTGTCAGTGGAGATCTCCAGTCGTCTCACGTGTGTGTCAGTGGAGATCTCCAGTCGTCTCACAGGTGTGTCAGTGGAGATCTCCAGTCGTCTCACAGGTGTGTCAGTGGAGATCTCCAGTCGTGTCACTTGTGTGTCAGTGGAGATCTCCAGTCATCTCACAGGTGTGTCAGTGGAGATCTCCAGTCGTCTCACGTGTGTGTCAGTGGAGATCTCCAGTCGTCTCACAGGTGTGTCAGTGGAGATCTCCAGTCGTCTCACAGGTGTGTCAGTGGAGATCTCCAGTCGTGTCACTTGTGTGTCAGTGGAGATCTCCAGTCATCTCACAGGTGTGTCAGTGGAGATCTCCAGTCGTCTCACGTGTGTGTCAGTGGAGATCTCCAGTCGTCTCACAGGTGTGTCAGTGGAGATCTCCAGTCGTCTCACAGGTGTGTCAGTGGAGATCTCCAGTCGTCTCACATGTGTGTCAGTGGAGATCTCCAGTCGTCTCACGTGTGTGTCAGAGGAGATCTCCAGTCGTCTCACGTGTGTGTCAGTGGAGATCTCCAGTCGTCTCACAGGTGTGTCAGTGGAGATCTCCAGTCGTCTCACAGGTGTGTCAGTGGAGATCTCCAGTCGTCTCACATGTGTGTCAGTGGAGATCTCCAGTCGTTTTACGTGTGTGTCAGTGGAGATCTCCAGTCGTCTCACAGGTGTGTCAGTGGAGATCTCCAGTCGTCTCACGTGTGTGTCAGTGGAGATCTCCAGTCATCTCACGTGTGTGTCAGTGGAGATCTCCAGTCATCTCACGTGTGTGTCAGTGGAGATCTCCAGTCGTCTCACAGGTGTGTCAGTGGAGATCTCCAGTCGTCTCACAGGTGTGTCAGTGGAGATCTCCAGTCGTCTCACATGTGTGTCAGTGGAGATCTCCAGTCGTTTTACGTGTGTGTCAGTGGAGATCTCCAGTCGTCTCACAGGTGTGTCAGTGGAGATCTCCAGTCGTCTCACGTGTGTGTCAGTGGAGATCTCCAGTCATCTCACGTGTGTGTCAGTGGAGATCTCCAGTCATCTCACGTGTGTGTCAGTGGAGATCTCCAGTCGTCTCACGTGTGTGTCAGTGGAGATCTCCAGTCGTCTCACGTGTGTGTCAGTGGAGATCTCCAGTCGTCTCACAGGTGTGTCAGTGGAGATCTCCAGTCGTCTCACAGGTGTGTCAGTGGAGATCTCCAGTCGTGTCACTTGTGTGTCAGTGGAGATCTCCAGTCATCTCACAGGTGTGTCAGTGGAGATCTCCAGTCGTCTCACGTGTGTGTCAGTGGAGATCTCCAGTCGTCTCACAGGTGTGTCAGTGGAGATCTCCAGTCGTCTCACAGGTGTGTCAGTGGAGATCTCCAGTCGTCTCACATGTGTGTCAGTGGAGATCTCCAGTCGTCTCACGTGTGTGTCAGAGGAGATCTCCAGTCGTCTCACGTGTGTGTCAGTGGAGATCTCCAGTCGTCTCACAGGTGTGTCAGTGGAGATCTCCAGTCGTCTCACAGGTGTGTCAGTGGAGATCTCCAGTCGTCTCACATGTGTGTCAGTGGAGATCTCCAGTCGTTTTACGTGTGTGTCAGTGGAGATCTCCAGTCGTCTCACAGGTGTGTCAGTGGAGATCTCCAGTCGTCTCACGTGTGTGTCAGTGGAGATCTCCAGTCGTCTTACGTGTGTGTCAGTGGAGATCTCCAGTCGTCTCACAGGTGTGTGTCAGAGGAGATCTCCAGTCGTCTCACAGGTGTGTGTCAGAGGAGATCTCCAGTCGTCTCACGTGTGTGTCAGTGGAGATCTCCAGTCGTCTTACGTGTGTGTCAGTGGAGATCTCCAGTCGTCTCACGTGTGTGTCAGTGGAGATCTCCAGTCGTCTTACGTGTGTGTCAGTGGAGATCTCAGTAATGTCTCAGACGTCAGACGATCTGAGCTATTGTTTTCCAGCTCTGACTCTGACTGGATGATGACTGCGGACTCCTTTGGGGATATCTGAACACAACAGAGATCTCCATAAAGTCTGATGAGCAATGAAGGAGCAAAAGCAATACAAAAACTCAATTCCTGGATTAGGGTAGCAAACAGGACTCCAAATTGCAATTTAAATTTGAATAGTAGTAGAATTAAAATGAACTGAGATTCAGCAAAATTCATATGTGACACTGGACCGCAAAACCAGTCGCATGGGTCAATTTTTTGAAATTGAGATGTATACATCATCTGAAAGCTGAATAAATAAGCTTCCCATTGATGTATGGTTTGTTATGACAGGACAATATTTGGCTGAGATACAACTATTGAAAATCTGGAATCTGAGGGTGCAGAAAAATCAAAACATTGAGAAAATCTCCTTTAAAGTTGTGCATTTATGTTCACGATTGTGCTGCATTCACTCACACAAATAAATGTTTTATATATTTACGATAGGAAATTTACAAAATATCTTCATGGAACATGATCTTTACTTAATATCCTAATGATTTTTGGCATAAAAGAAAAATGGATAATTTTGACCCATGCAATGTATTGTTGGCTATTGCCACAGATAAACCCGTGCGACTCGAGACTGGTGACGTGATCCAGGGTCTCATATACTGTGATTGAGTGCTTTTAACTTCTGTGAATCAAAATGGAAGAACAGTTAATTTCCCAGAATGCACCTGTGAATAACAATTCCTGTCATTCCGACTCAACTTCCTGTTGTGGACAGTTCAAGTTCTCATCGACACTCATGATTCTTACTGTTATTTTGCACAACACTGCTGGTTTCACAAGACTATCTAACACTGGCGTCTGATAATAACCCAGTGTTTTCTTCTATAACTCTATTCTCTTTAATGCAGGTTTGCTGAAGTTATAAATCATCCGTCGTGTTTAGAGGAATGACGAAACTGTAAACCCTGCAGGCGTTCATGAACTCGTCTCAACCAGATCTGATTTACTAACGGTTCCTTTATAACAATACAGAGAGAGATTCATCTTTCTGTTTCTTCCTCCGTTCTTCATTTAGTGGTGTCGTGTTGAAAAACATTACTTAATGTAACTTTATATTACGTTTTTAACGCATTAATTTAATTAGTTATGGAGAAAGAGAGAAAGTGCACATTGAATTTTGCTTCATTCATTACTGGACATTTAATGAAAATGCAGTCGCAAGTGTCTTAACTGTGAGTGTAAACGCAATTAAGAAAAATGACATTTAAATGATCATTTTGCTACAGTTTTTGCTCGAACATGTTAAACATATCTAATCATTTCTGTAATACATTTTAATTTTAATTTTGCAACTTGCAAAGCCTTAAAATATGTATTCAATTTATATATTAAAACTAGTGTATGAAATGACAAATGTAAATATTTAAATTATACATTGAATTTTCATTTTCATTTTGCACCAAACGTTGCACAAATGTAATGAAAAATGTAAATTTAAATACAGAAATGCATTGCCATTTTACATATTGCATTTCAAATTGAATATTGCTTCCCATATGCTTCCATAGAACTCACTGTAGAAGCCTGTAGAATACAGTCAGAATTAGCATAAAATTCAAGAAATCAGGGCAAAAATGCCCCTGTATGAGTTTTTGTCTCATACTGTATTTATATCATATGACATAGTTACGTTCGAATGAACCGAATGAATAAATGACTCACTCGTTTAGACATTTAACGCCACCTACTGGCAGTTTTAGTTCCTTATTTAGAGTATAGCTTCCTTAGTAATAAAAAAAATATATTAAAAGGTATAGTTCACCAATAATGAAACTCTTAATGAATAATGAATAATGAAATGAAATTCTTATCATGTACTCCCCCTCATGGCCATTGAAGCCTGAAAGTGTATGTGTTATAAATTCTGTAGAATTAAACTAAATATTTCTATCTAAAACTACTTTTTGTAATGCCTTTAATCACAAATTTGATGTGATTAATTAGATTAAACTTTTTAATCGCTTAATTTACGTATGCATTTATTTATTATTATTTTTCCAGCCCAAATTACTGTCATTATTTTTAAATAAAAGTAGCAGAAAAATCATGTTAAGTATATTTTGCTTTATAAGGACAAGCTTATTGTCAAGCATAATATTTATGTACTTGATTTTCCCTCCTGTCCGAGCGAGTGTTGCGGAGGAAACACACAATATGAAACATGAGAATCAGATCTGAGGTTTGTTTGGCTCCTGGTGTTTCTCAGCGAGGTTGTGTAACTCAGTGAACAGAACGATCACTGCACTCGTGTTCTGGATGGATGAACGCGTCACATGATCAGATCAGCCTCTGAGGTTTATAAAGTCTGTATGGTGAAACAGGTGAAGCGAGTTAGTGAGTTATGAGGAGTCCAGTGTACATCCAGCTCTGTCTCATATGACAGGAATATACTGTAACCCTCACAATAACCATCATAAAACAATACACAGCTTATGCAAACACACACACACACATACACACCCTCCCAAGTCGTCGAATGCTACTGAGAGTCCGCTGATTCACTCTAATAACTCACTTAATCAATACCATAATCCCTCCAACAGATGCTATGTGTTTTGCCCCATCACTGGCCGTTTTAGTTTATTATTTAGAGTATCAATTCATTACAAAACAATTTTTTTTTCCTTATTAATAAAAAACACATTAAAGGTATAGTTCACCTAAAAATGAAAATTCTGCCATATAATTTGTGTATTATTTTGTGTTCTTATGCAATCTAGATCATGGGAAATACTTGTTTCTTACTCTTTTAAAGTAAAAAATAAAAAAGTCTGCTGTATGAAAAACCGGATGCATGAAAATATGGAAATTATTGGGTCTTTGAGATCGAATCTACACTTTAAATGAAGATATGAGATATGAAGAGCAGTGATCGAGACCAAAACATGACAGATGAAGCTTCATTCACTACATGTTTCCCACGGTTTATAAAGAAACCATTATTATTAATTCTGTGAGACAACAGAGTTTTAATTCATTATATCATATTTAAATCAGGAGGTGTTCTGGTGTGATTAATCAAATGGATCATTAGCATACTGTGATTACAGCTCAAACACAAGGCCCAGTAACAAGTCATTCATCAGATTGATATGAAGTTATTAAACAATGCTGCGTTTGAGAGAGCGAGTCCACGATGCTGGATGGCATAATTCAATAACTCTACACAAAATATTGATTCGACTGAGATTTAATATTTTATTAGCTCAACAAACGCAAAACTTCCACTAAGAAAGCCCGTTCATAGCGAGTGTATAGCGATGCTGACTCCAGTGACCCGGATGAGCCGGTGTTTCTGTGGTTATCTGGGAATATCATACGATTAGCCAATCAGAATCAAGTATTCCAGAGCCGTGTGATAACTATGAGTAATGCAGAACTGATGCCTGATTTATAAACGGACTGAAACAGAACGCAGTGCATCATGGGAAAAGAGCCGTCAGAGTCCGGTGATCTGTCACTCTAATGGATGATCCTGGCAGCCAATCAGATCGCTGTCACTTACGAGGATGAACGGCTTTCACACACTCCTCACAGATCACTCACACACTCCTCACATACACCTCACAGATCATTCACACACACCTCACACACACCTCACAGATCATTCACACACACACACACACACACACACACACACACACACATACACACACAGATCACTCACACACACAGATCACTCACACCTGATGTCTGAATGTCACTATATTGATGCACGAGTCGATTCAAAGTCAGTGTTAAATCGTTAATGTTGTGCCTTCCTTTGATTCACACCATTTTTGATCAAGTGAAAACAATATAAATATATAAAACAAAAGCTTTTTGATTATTAAAATTTAACTAAACCATTAAAACAGAATTTAAGAGGAAAAAAAAAAACAGAATTTAGGCAAATTAAATTTTTATTATTATCTGATCAATTTCAATACATTTTATAAGTTTTGTGATTTCAATACATTAGATATGCTTTATGATTATTAAACCATTAAAACGGAATTTAGAAAAAAAATAATTTAGGAAACTTTTATTTCATTACAGTTTTTTTCGATTGCTAAACGACAGTGAGCACAACTGGAGTCACATGTGCTAAACTCTAACTCCAGTCTGCACAGCAGCAGTTCATGTGGACCAAACTCTAGCTCGTTTCTCATCGCTTGAGCACAGTTTTCAAAACTCTACACACTTATCCCATGACTTTAACCACAACCTGCACAACACTGTGGATTTACAGCACTTTGTTCAAATGCTAACACACTGCTGTCAAAACTGTGAACCACACATTCAAAACAGAATAGATTTCAGCCTTGTGCCTTTCAAACACTGCTGACTGCAGTTTCAGCTGAAAGGCTAAGCAGGGGTCTTGTTTATTTGATTATTTGTTCAAATTACAGTATGTACTTTTAGTTTCTACCTTTTTTTCCTCATTACTGTAATTCTGTAAATTACTACAGACTATTGAAGCAAACTGCTAATTTTCATTTACCTTAAAGAATTGTTATGTTCTAAAA
>NC_137146.1:1644115-1669115 GCF_949319135.1 Squalius cephalus | reverse complement strand
AAATTACCCGACTAATAATGCCCAGAATATTTCCAAACTTCTACAGTAGCACAAATAAGTTCTGTACTCATAAAACGAGGCATTGGAAAGTTTGTAAGTACATCAGGAAGTCGACGTCACTTCAGTGGTTTGGGAAAAGCCTGTAAAAGTCCTGGCAGAAAGCGATGCATAAGGATGTAGTGTAATCACTGAAGTGACGTCGACGTCCGGGTTAGCGGTAGCATGAGCCGTCAGGCAAGTGTTATTTAAATAAACTCATGATGTACATACCAACTTTCCAATGGTGGTCATGGTGCAAAGGACCCTAGGTTGATTTTACTCTGAACCGTCCCTTTAAGAATAAAATGTATCACGGTTTCAATAAAAATGTTTTCAACATTGCTAATAATCATAAATGTTTCTTGAGCATCAAATCCTCATATGATAATGATTTGTGAAGGATCATGTGACACTGAAGACTGGAGTAATGATGCTGAAAATTCAGCTTTGATCACAGGAATAAATTACACATTACTATACACTCACCTAAAGGATTATTAGGAACACCTGTTCAATTTCTCATTAATGCAATTATCTAATCAACCAATCACATGGCAGTTGATTCAATGCATTTAGGGGTGTGGTCCTGGTCAAGACAATCTCCTGAACTCCAAACTGAATGTCAGAATGGGAAAGAAAGGTGATTTAAGCAATTTTGAGCGTGGCATGGTTGTTGGTGCCAGACGGGCCGGTCTGAGTATTTCACAATCTGCTCAGTTACTGCGATTTTCACGCACAACCATTTCTAGGGTTTACAAAGAATGGTGTGAAAAGGGAAAAACATCCAGTATGCGGCAGTCCTGTGGGCGAAAATGCCTTGTTGATGCTAGAGGTCAGAGGAGAATGGGCCGACTGATTCAAGCTGATAGAAGAGCAACTTTGACTGAAATAACCACTCGTTACAACCGAGGTATGCAGCAAAGCATTTGTGAAGCCACAACACGCACAACCTTGAGGCGGATGGGCTACAACAGCAGAAGACCCCACCGGGTACCACTCATCTCCACTACAAATAGGAAAAAGAGGCTACAATTTGCACAAGCTCACGCAGAAGAGACTAAAAAACATTAAAACCCCTGAACTTTTGAATGGCAGTGTAAATATCATTGTGGTTAATCTTTAGTTTTGCAGTCTCTCTCTCTCTCTCTCTCTCTCTCTCTCTCAGTCTCTCTCTCCCTCTCTCTCTCTCTCTCTCAGTCTCTCTCTCTCTCTCTCTCTCTCAGTCTCTCTCTCTCTCTCTCTCTCTCTCTCTCAGTCTCTCTCTCTCTCTCTCTCTCTCTCTCTCTCGTTCTCTCTCAGTGTCTCTCTCTCTCTCTCTCTCTCAGTCTCTCGTTCTCTCTCTCTCTCTCTCTCTCTCTCTCTCTCTCTCTCTCTCTCTCTCTCAGTGCTGCTGGTGGTCTCTTTAAGTCAGCGAGTCCCGAGGGCTTTGGATCGGTTATAGAGGAGACGGTGGGAAAAGCGCGAGAAGTGTTTGTTCACAGTCACTGATTGGTGTGTTCAAGGGCATTGTTTGTAAAAGTGATGGATGACGGCCGTCTCTCTCTCACCCTCTCCAGTCATTCACTGTTGGCGAGGCCAAACGCCTCAACGAAAACACTAATAACAATTTCCCATCAGGGAATAAAAAGACTGCCAATTTGTTCTGAAAACAATAATTCATCCATTCCCCTTAATATGACCAGTTATGGTCAGTGTTTGATCCAAACCGAGCGCTCGGCCAAAACTACACGCGAGATAAAGGACAGAATTAGAGAGAGAAACACATTACAGCATCTGCAGGAACGCAATACATCAATGCTGGCTAGAAAATGAATGTAGTAAACTGCTGATGGTTTGCTGGGAGCTGGAGTGAATCTCACAGAGGAAACACTTCCAGAAGAATCACCGGCGTTCCTCTCGGGAGAAATGAAGCGTGCGCTGCCGTCTCACAGACACTGGGCAGTGGTGCCATAGAAGAGCCATTTCTGGTTCCCAAAAGAACATTTCTTAGTGTGAAGAACATTTTAACAATCTAAAGAACCTTCTGAACAATGCAAAGATTCATGAAAGGCTCTTCATAGAACCATCAATGCCAATCAAGAACCTTTATATGTGAGAGTGCACTGGAGGATTTCAACCCAAACATGTTACAGAACAAGAATAAACCACACAATGCACTCACAGACTTTTAAACCTCAACTCATCTGTTATTATTTAGCAGTGGTGGAGGAAGTACTGAATCTCAGTACTTAAGTAAAAGTACAAATAACCAGAGACATATTTACTTTAGTAAAAGTAAAAGTACCACAATGAAAACCTTACTTAAAGCTACACTGTGTGATTTTTACCCCCATCTAGCGGTGAAATTGTATATGACTACCCAGTGAATATTTGTTTCTGTTCCTCTCAATTCCGAGAGCGTTTTAACTCCTACGGTGGCCGTATTATTCCAAGATTAACATGGCTTCCAGTTATCGACTTCGTCCATGACAATAATAAACAATAATATGTCTAAAATGAATAAAACTACAGGACAGATGTCAGGAGGTAACGTCACCCTTGGAATCGGCTATCCCAGCATAATCAGATTAGGCTAACGTTACAATGTGTACAAAGTAAAAGCAATTAAAAATAACTAAAATTGACAGTGTCCTTTTTTATATATAGCTTAAAAAATTGCGCCTTTAAAACTATTCATCACCTGTGATCCGTCGCAGCACAGATTTGTTACAAGGTAAACAATACTTTTTCACCATTGACGCGAGGATGAAGTTATACTAGAGGTCGTTCTGGCGTTATGCACAACCATGCTATGGTTAGACAAGCAACTATAAAAACTTCGAATTTACACAAATGAATTACAACAGGCTGAATTACCTGTCGAGAAGAAAGCAGGCAACCTCGGCGTCCGTTTTAAAATCTTTTCTCCTCATGAGCTCTTTCCATCTGGGAAAAGTTACTCCAATATTGACTATGGTCTTGCTGATTTGTCTGTCGCGTTGACGTTTTTTTTAATTCTCTCTTTCAAATGTGAGTACGCACGCGCACACACACACACACACACACACACACACACACACACACACACACACACACACACCACACTATCTTTCAAATCTGCCGGCACTCGCGAGCTCGCGAGTAATCTCCCCCTCGCATTCGTCAGGTGTCACTGAGTGAAAAACGCAAAAGGCGAAGCTTGAATTTACAGGCATGTCCCTCTTTGGCTAATGTAGTTTCAAGATGGAGGGGCAACATGGCGACTGGCATTCGAACCCCACACCCGTATGTACTTTCAATGGCAGATTATAAACTTAAGAGAATACTTTATTACTTGAAATAAGTAAATATACATTAATGAGCACATATATTTTTGAAAGAACTAAGTGTTTTTTGCTAAGAATCAACTAAAAAAGTTACACAGTGTAGCTTTAAGTAAAAAGTACCTGATTTTAAATTTACTTTAAGTATTAAAAGTAAAAGTACTTTCATAACAATTTATTCTCTTAATGTCTATATTCTAATAATTAGTGCTGTAACAATATGCAATATGAAACCGAAATCGCGACACTCGGATCCACGAACCTGTGTCGCGGTGTGAGTGTGAGAAGGCAGAATCGCGACACACCCCTTATTTGAAGTTAACATTATAGGCTACAATACGTAGACCTGGAATAAATTCTTTAAAATTGGGCAATCCCAGCGTTATGGACGTGACAATTGCAGTAAAAACTTAACTTGAAATGTAAATTCTCAAATACCAATTGAAACTGTTTATATATCCATACTCCCCATACTCCCTTAATAAAGAAGTCCAGACATTAGAAAAATACTAGTCTACAGACACATGCGTTTTATATTTAATATGAGGGAAATATAAATCACTGCAAAGATCGCGCGTCAGCATCAATTAAAATGTCTCCTTGTTATACTTTACATAGGCTATTCATAATCATTACTTTTGCCGGTTCTTTGTGACAGCTTTTAGGTGCTTTATTGGCAGCGCCACAGTTACATGTTACATGAACGCGTCAGCACCGAAAACATGGAGATTTTTTTCAATCCCTGTTTTGGCAAGGGGAAAAACTGATCAGAAATACTCCCCATACTCCCTTAATAAAGAAGTCCAGACATTAGAAAAATACTAGTCTACAGACACATGCGTTTTATATTTAATATGAGGGAAATATAAATCCGTAACGGACATGACACAAAAAAAATCTTTAACTTTTAGGTGGCAAAATGTTTTTTTAGTAATTCTGTGAATTTCACTGCGCAAACCAAAAGTAATATACTCACCGGATGAAGAAGGGTTGGCTCTCCACAGAACATAAAATATTCATTTTATTTTTTGTGTTCACATTTATGAGGAAAAAACAATGTTACGGACGTGTCAGTTCTCCGTTACGCACGTGAGCGCTCTGAAAGCGGCACTAAAATACTGCTTTAAAACGTTCACAGAGACCTCAAAAGCCCTTCTTTAAAGTGAATTTCGTTTCGTATTAATTGTATCTTAATTTTAATCAATGTTTCATCAACCAATTGCCTGTATTTAATAAATAAGTAAATATAGCAGAAAATAGATCAGGACACGGAGGCGCGGGCGCGTGAACTGGTGAAACTCATGAACCGAAACTCAGGTCTGTACTTGCCTCACAGACCTGAGACGTGTGTATATATATATATATATATATATATATATATATATATATATAAAGCTTGAAATGTGTACTTTTAAGCAGAACAATTCAAAACGAAAGCAAACAGACTGTTCTCTGCATGTAATCCGTATGAAATGTGCATTTCTCTCTGCCGCGTTCACTGCAAAGATCGCGCGTCAGCATCAATTAAAATGTCTCCTTGTTATACTTTACATAGGCTATTCATAATCATTACTTTTGCCGGTTCTTTGTGACAGCTTTTAGGTGCTTTATTGGCAGCGCCACAGTTACATGTTACATGAACGCGTCAGCACCGAAAACATGGAGATTTTTTTCAATCCCTGTTTTGGCAAGGGGAAAAACTGATCAGAAAATGTAACGAAAATGTAACGAAACGTTGCAGAAATGTAGTGGAGTAGAAAGTATAATAATTGCTGCAAAAAGTAACGAAGTAAAAGTCACAAGTATGCACTACTGATTCTACTTAAGTAAAGAACAGATACGTGAAAAATGTACTTAAGTAAAGTAACAAAGTATTTTTACTTCGTTACACTCCACCACTGTTATTTAGTAATATTATCAGTACACCTGCACTGACGGTGTCAGACGAGAACAACACGTGAGTAATGAGAGTCACTGAACTGATCAACACTGACTCTGATTTGAGCTGAACGACAACACTTTGGTCTTGCTTCAAATGAACATTAACACAGTGCTAAACTATTATTCACTGCGCTAAGATGCTCACATGACACACATTACAGGACCAGTGTAGTCTGACACCCAACGGATGAGTCTTACGAATCAGTCTTTTAAACAAATCCAAAAAGTTATGAATCATTTGAAGTGATTATTGAATTATTTATTAAAACCTTATTTTCCTCAGGTCCAATTTGAAGTGAATACAATAATAATAAGAACCATTATTATTATTATTTAACCCTTTGTCACCGACACATACCAGCAAGCTGTATTCATTTTACCGTAACTCTTCAACCGTTTGCACTATCAAAACCATTCAAATTGCCCCTGACAGTAGACAACACGAGCTTTCCGGAAATATACGGCTTATTACGGTAATGTCATGCTTTCCGTCTGCAAATGACAGCAGCTTTCTGGCAGAGCGGGAAGGAAGGATTTGAACAGAGAGATACGAGCGCGGCAGGTTAGAGTGTTTTAGATTGCATAAAAAAATAAAAGAAACGAACAAATACATGGCGAAAGAAGTGTTAGACAGCAGAAGAGGGGATTGGGATGATTGGGAAGCGGATGGCCGTTACTCTTTCACGTATCTTAGCATGTGGTGTGTGTATGTGTGTGTGTGTGCGTGTCTATGAATGCGTGCATTTATATGTGTGCGTGTATGAAACAAAGTGTCCTAAATGAAAACTGTGCAACCCAATATCACTAAAAAGACTTGCATATATGTATTATAGTTCATAGTTTTCAACTTTAAAGTGTTGTTTCTTTCGTTCATGATTTTTTCAGTTTTTTTTTCTAAATAAAAATCAGTAAATTTATTCTTGTTTATTTTTTATTTTTGTCTATTTAAATTCTATTTACAAACTCACCACACACAATAATGGTCAATAACTGTAATTTGTTTAAAGCTAATCTTTTTCTGGAAAAGATGACACCGTGCACATGAAGATAGCACATTGCTTTAGAACTGTACAGTCAAAAAATTAAAATATGTGAAAAACAGCTATTTTAGCTTCAGGTTGTAAAGGGTTAATTTATGACAATAATAAAAAAAGAAATATGAATGAATAAATAATATGAATAATAATCATTATAAATTTGAACTAAAAACTGTAACATTGACACTGTTATTGAACCGAATCAACATTGAACTGAATAATTACACTACTGAATTGAATCATTTTCATAATTGATGAACTTTTCAAGATAAACACTTTTATTTTCCCATCTGTCACTCAGGGTTCGCACGGATGCTGTAACATGAAATCCCAGGACTTTTCAAACCTTACTTTTTTTTTTGTTTCAAGGACTATAATCAGAGATCTCACTCATCAAACAATATCTGTATTATCTCTCAAATGATTAAAAAAGCTAAATAAACTAATCAAAATAAACAGTACAAATAAAGTGCAGCACATGCAATGACTAGTAACTTTCACCATTGAAAGGATACTCTGACAAATATATAATCCTTATTCGAAATGTTTTTTCCACCCATGAATATATGATTGACCTGAAGAATAAAAGCAGTATCATATACTTGGATATCTATACGAGCAATATCACACTCAAAGCCATGAGAAATGCCTCTATATCAGACGAGCGCAGCGTGAACAAGATTGTTCCATTGATAAAATCAAACACTAACTTCACATATATTGTCTTTCACATAACGCTTGTCCTTTACATAAATACGTCTGTTTTCCAGCACTTAAGCCCCTCGTTCGACCCCTGGAGCTGCTGCAGAGATAAACGTGTTGAGACTGGACTGACCTCCTGCGCGACGATGCTGGATATGCGTACGGCCCGTCTCACCCTGGCGTTCCTGCTTCCCGGCGCTCCCTCGTTCGGGATACTGTCTCTCCCGCTGAACGACATCTCGCTCATCATCTGCTCACTCCCTCCTGAACATCGGGCATCGTGACGCCCATCCCGGGCCTGGCCGTCCGCCCCGCGCGCCAGAGCGACCCCGTCCACGACCCCGTCACGACCCCGACTCCCGCGTGAGGATCTGGATGTACGGGAGCAGCTGGAGCCGATATCTCTCCCTCGAGTCACACAGCACCAGCTCGTCTCTCTCGCTCTCCCAACTCTGGAGTTCCCTCCCCTCGTGTTTCACACACACTCTCTCGCTTTTAAAATAACGCAGGGTTTGCTTGAACGTCTGTCACTTGAGTTGGTCTCCGTCAGCATGTGCTGATCTCTCCTCACCTTCCTTATTCTGCTCCCCTGATCTCTCTCTCTCTCTCTCTCTCTCTCTCTCTCTCTCTCTCTCTCTCTCTCTCTCTCTCACACACTCTCTCTCTGTCTCTCCCTCTCACACTCTCTCTCTCAGTCTCTCTCTCTCACACACTCTCTCTCTCTCTCACACTCTCCCTCTCTCTCTCTCACACACACTCTCTCTCTCCTTCTCAGTCTCTCTCTCTCTCTCCCCCTCTCTTTCTCTCTCTCCCCCTCTCTCAGTCTCTCTCTCTCTCTTCCCCTCTCAGTCTCTCCCTCGCTTTCTCTCTCTCTCTCTCAGTCGGTCTGCGTTCCCCCTCCCCTCCGTCAAGGAAACCCCTCTCATTACATGTGCGCATGTATTCATTCACCTGAAATGCATCGTTGCTTTACGCTTAATGTGACTCTAATGTGACCCAGGACGCTTGTTTAATTGTGTGTGTCCTTAAGTGAACCGGCTCTTGTTTAACTGAGAATGACTTTTTAATTACATTTCAAATTTGAATGTGAGGAAGAAGAATGTAAAGTGAAAAGTAATTCATATGACTAATGTACAGTAGCTTGACCAATTCTTCTTTGAAAGTTAGTAAGAAAAAGTTTTAAAAAGCTTGAGGATGGGTAAATGGATGGACAAGTGTGTGTGTGTGTGTATGGATGGGTGGATGGATGGATGGATGAATGTATAGGTAAATGGATGGGTGAGTGTATGGATGGGTGAGTGAGTGTGTGTATGGATGGATGATGGATGGATAGATGGGTGAGTGTGTGTGTGTGTGTGTGTATGGATGGATGGATGGATGTGTGTGTGTGTGTATGGATGATTTGATGGATGGAGAGTTTGTGGATGGATGGATGAATGTATAGGTAAATGGATGGGTGAGTGTATGGATGGGTGAGTGAGTGTGTGTATGGATGGATGGATAGATGGGTGAGTGTGTGTGTGTGTGTGTGTGTGTGTGTGTGTGTGTGTGGATGGATGGATGTGTGTGTGTGTGTGTATGGATGATTTGATGGATGGAGAGTTTGTGGATGGATGGATGAATGTATAGGTAAATGGATGGGTGAGTGTATGGATGGGTGAGTGAGTGTGTGTATGGATAGATGATGGATGGATAGATAGGTGAGTGTGTGTGTGTGTGTGTGTGTGTGTGTGTGTGTGTGTGTGTGTGTGTGTATGGATGATTTGATGGATGGAGAGTTTGTGGATGGATGGATGGATGAATGTTTAGGTAAATGGATGGGTGAGTGTATGGATGGGTGAGTGAGTGTGTGTGTGTGTGTGTGTGTGTGTGTGTGTGTGTGTGTGTGTGTGTGTGTGTGTGTGTGTGTGTGTGTGTGTGTGTGTGTGTGTGTGTGTGTGTGTGTGTGTGTGTGTGTGTGTGTGTGTGTGTGTGTGTGTGTGTATGTGTGTGTATGTGTGTATGTGTGTGTATGTAGTGTATGTATGTGTAGTGGGGTGGTGTGGCGCAATGGATAAGACACCTGCCTTTGGTGTGAGAGACCCGGGTTCGAATCCACTGACACCAATGTGTCCCTGAGCAAGACACTTAACCCCTAGTTGCTCCAGAGGCGTGCGACCTCTGACATATATAGCAATTGTAAGTCGCTTTGGATAAAAGCGTCAGCTAAATGAATAAATGTAAATGTAAATGTAAATGTGGATGGATGGATGGATGGATGTGTGTGTGTGTGTATGGATGATTTGATGGATGGAGAGTTTGTGGATGGATGGATGAATGTTTAGGTAAATGGATGGGTGAGTGTATGGATGGGTGAGTGAGTGTGTGTATGGATAGATGATGGATGGATAGATGGGTGAGTGTGTGTGTGTGTATGGATGATTTGATGGATGGAGAGTTTGTGGATGGATGGATGAATGTATAGGTAAATGGATGGGTGAGTGTATGGATGGGTGAGTGAGTGTGTGTATGGATGGATGGATAGATGGGTGTGTGTGTATGGAAGGAAGGATGGATGGATGTGTGTGTGTGTGTATGGATGATTTGATGGATGGAGAGTTTGTGGATGGATGGATGGATGGATGGATGGAAAGATAGATTCTATGCCATGGAACCCAAAATGCTTCTTCTATGGCATCACTGCAAAAAAAACCTTTGGCACTGTTATTTCTCAGAGTGAAGAAGCCCTGAACAAACGTCAGCATGTTGAAAACTTCCTGCAGTTCTGAGGAGCCGAACGACACCATCGCAGATCAGAGAGTGAACGGTGGAGACAGCTGTCAAGTGTTCACACCGGAAACAATACAGCTCCAGAGAATCCTGACAAGCCGCTCCGCACAGCAACAGCGACAGGAGAACTCCCTCGCAGTGTTCGCTTTGTTTTCTTACAGTAGCAGACTGGCAATGAAGATGGGTTGTAAAATCATAAATATTGATTGATTAATCAGCCGTGAAGGATGTGGACTGGGAAGTGTTTCTGCAGGACGTTGCGTAACGGGAGAGCCGAGCCTGACCTGTGAGTGTGAGCAATGTCCGTTTTTAGTGTTATTTCTCAAAAACACAACTCGGCAGAAATTCCCCCGGAGAAAGGAAAGTGTTCCAAGTTTTAAGATGAACATTAGCATTCGGATGATATTGCAAAAAAAAGGGTAAGTGTGAGAAAAATGTGTTCTGGATTTAACAGAAGATTTTCACGCTACACAGTAAACGGGTATTAAATATATTTAATTCTGTTTAAAACATCATCAGGGTTGGGAACGGAGAACGGGTTCTTATTTAGACCTGGTTCAGATTTGTGATAAAAAAGGGAGGAATAAATAATTTGCATGACATTCATTTCCATTAATGGTTCTCAAATGTGTATTTTTCTGAGAATGTGGACAAAATTTTTTTTTTTTTACTAAAATACTATCAAAACACACTGCGTGATCTAATACCCGAACCAAAGAGTCTTATGAATCGGATCTTTTAAATTATTCCAAACAGTTATGAATCATTTGGAGCGATTATTATTATTTGAAAGTTTCTGTAAACACACCTTTAGAAATAATTGTTTAGATTAGTTCTGAAATTATGCCATAATTTGGTAACTGACTGCTGAGTAAATGCAATAATAACTGCATTTCTTTTTTTCTCAAAAGTGCTAAAATAATAATTAATTGAACTGTTATGGAATCAGGATTGTTCGATTCATCAGGATTCCCATCCTCTCATGTGATAATGATTTATAATGATGAGCATTAACGGCCAGACTCTGATGATGCTGTTGATGAGTTTGACCCAGAGATCCGGCTTAAACTGGATCATAATTACACGAGTCAGGCTCGTTGACCCGTTCACCTGTAGGCAAACGTGAGGTGGGCAGAGCGCTGGGAAACAGAAGCGAGTCTCATCTCATACTTGAAATGCATAATTGATGTTGAACAAGCGTCAGCCTGCTCTCAGTAGAGGTCCTGTCGTGATGAGACGGGTAATTAGCATAACGAGCCCCTCGGCCGCTGATCACTGCGGGACACGGTGAACACACCTGTCCTGCTGTAAACTCACCGAGAGTCCCGTGTGCAGAGAGAGCAACTCCAGGAGCAGGATAAAGATGGATGGATGGACAGATAGAACGATGGATGATGAATGGATGGATGGATGAATAAATGGACAGATAGAACGATGGACGGATGGATGGATGAATAAATGGACAGATAGAACGATGGATGGATGGATGACAGATAGAACGATGGATGGATGGATGGATGGATGGATGGATGGATGAATAAATGGACAGATAGAACGATGGACGGATGGATGGATGAATAAATGGACAGATAGAACGATGGATGGATGGATGACAGATAGAACGATGGATGGATGGATGACAGATAGAACGATGGATGGATGGATGGATGGATGGATGGATGGATGGATGGATGGATGGATGAATAAATGGACAGATAGAACGATGGATGGATGGATGAATGGACAGATAGAACGATGAATGGATGGACAGACGGTAAAACAATGGATGGATGGATGGATGAATGAACGGATGGATGGATGGATGGATGGATAGAATGATGGATGAATGGATAGACAAACGGATAGATGAATGGATGATGGATGAATGGACAGATGGACGGATAAAACGATGGATGGATGGACACACAGACAAATGATGGATGGATGGATAGATAGAATGATGGATGAATGGATGGACGGACGGATTGAACGATGTATGGATGGACAGACGGATGGATAGATAAAACAAAAAATGGATAGATGAATGGATGGCAAAACAGAACCACAAAACTTAATGACAAAAATAATGAATGAAAGTCTAAAACACCCTCCCGTCTGTCACTGGTTGAGAAAACACAAAGCCCCGCCCCCAAACTAATGCCATTGGTTCAGCCAGTGCCGTCCGGTCCAGTCAGGACACTCAAAGAAACAGATCAGATCAGATTAATGCAGTAAATGCTGCAGAAACACAAACTTTACCTTAAAATGCTCCTCTAGCGAGTTTCCATCTTAAACTCAAAATCTCCTATTTTAGACGGAATCAACTCTATAAATGTCTGATTTACCCTGTAAAACTCAGAGGCTTTTATGACTGAAGAACACATGCGGTTACACCGAGATCAACTGTTTCCAGTACTCTCCAAAAATAATATTTATGTATTTGAATTGCATATAAAAATGTCCATGCATTTGGATTACAGTTCTAGCATAAACTAATAAACTTAATGTGATGCATATTTGTCAAAAAAACTCTGGAAAACATCATTCATTCTGCGATTAACTCCTGAAATCTTCCAGAAGCGTCACATTCAACCCTGGTGGTCATTAGAGACACACATACTTCCACTGATTGTAATATGTAAATATCCGAGGAACTTCCTCTTAATGTTTTGATATTTATGAGTTATCTCTTTCAGGCGCAGCGCCCATTCATATCAAAGAGATGTTTATTCATGAGATTATGGCAAAAATGGTCAAAAAACACACAGCTGAGAGACACACAGCGCTCGGCCTTATACGGTAAAGACAACAACAGATCATGATGTTGTGAAGCATTTGTTTGATGTCTCCTTCAACAGAATATTTACCGCAGTATATGTCTAGAAAGGCCAGCGAATACAGTGTTTATCCGTGTTTGCAATATCTTAACTGGCTCGCATTAATAATGAAATACTTTTCTTGGAAATACTTTCCAGCATTTCAGTAATAAAAGCGTAGGCTCGATCTTTAAAAATGCATCCAAATTACAGTGAAGCGCAGCCGTACGGTAAATTTCTTGATAATTTACTTCAACCATGTCATCTAAGATGTTCATGTCTTTCTTTCTTCAGTGGAAAAGAAATGAAGGTTTTTTGAGGAAAACGTTCCAGGATTTTTCTCCATATAGTGTCTTCAATGGGGTCCAAATGTGTCCAGATGTGAGTTTCAGTGCAGCTTCAAAGTCTCGACACGATCCAGCCGAGGAATAAGAGTCTCATCTAGACAAACCAGCGGACATTTTATTCAAGTTTCAAGTTTTTTATTTATTTATATAGCACACTTAAAAACAGCAAACATGGCTGACCAAAGTGCTGAACAAAACACAAGATAAAGAGGCAAGGGCAAACCACACATTCATGACAGAAGCTCACAATGATTTAAAAGCTAAAGAAAAAAGTAGGTTTTAAGAGAAGATTTAAAAACAGTTAAAGACTGTGCCGATCTGATGTAATGCCTAGAGCAAAGGCTCAATCTCCTCTCTGCTTTAATCGTGATCTGGGGACAGATACAAGTCTCTTATCACCAGACCTCAGATTTCTTGTGGGATTGTGTGGACAGAGTAGCTCAGACAATTTTATTTAAAAAAAGAAACATTTATATACTTTTTAAACATTTTGTACTAGCTCTGTGATGCGCCACACATTACGTAATCACGTTGAAAGGCCAGAAATGTAGAGTAGAAAAAACTACAACTTCAAAATTTTATTTTTTTTGTAAATGGCGTTTGACTTAGTCTTTGCACGTTGGTTTTGTAAACACTGGGTCGGTTCTTACGCCTAGGTCACGCTTGACCTTTCAACCTGATTATGTAATGTGTGGCGCATCACAGCTAATGCAAGACAAGCATTTGTGGTTAAAAAGTATATAAATGTTTATTTTGTTCTAAAATGTCCGCTGGTTTGTCTAGATGAGACTCTTATTCCTCGGCTGGATCGTGTCGAGACTTTGAAGCTGCACTGAAACTCACATCTGGACCTTCGACCCGTTGGACCCCATTGAAGACACTATATGGAGAAAAATCCTGGAACGTTTTCCTCAAAAACCTTCATTTCTTTTCGGCTGAAGAAAGAAAGACATGAACATCTTGGATGACGTGGTTGAAGTAAATGATCAGGAAATATTAATTCTGAAGTGAACTACTCCTTTAAACAGTGACTTTTTAAGTAATCTCTCCTTGTAAACTCGATGTGGATTCAGATGGAAGTGAAATTACCACACGACATTGGTGTTTGTCATAAAACAGTAGGTAATTCAGCATATGGGGAATATTATGTGGGAGGCGGGAAAAAAAAACACTGACATTCTGCATTCAGATGGCAATAAAATCACAGACTGTCTCCTGTAAATGTTAAAAATACCTTGCGACCCCGAGAGAAACAATTACCGCCCGTAATAGCTCTGCAAAATGTTCACATAACAAAAGTAAATATTCTGTATCGTGTTAACTTCAGTATCCCATAAAAACTGCAGTTAGTTCTGATCTGAGGATTTACAGCTTCATTAAACACTCCTCAAGCTAAAGACGGTATAGATGTGTACAGTCAGTCGCTGGAAAGGTCAGATCATGATCTCCCTGTGGTTGGAGGGACAGTAAATGTTAACAATGTTCTTAAGGATGGGAAATCGACTGCAGTTCGAGGCACAAGAGTCAGGCGACACACACATCAATGAGGTTGTGTAAGACGATTCCCTTCAAACATGACTAAACACACGGGAACTAACGTTTTCCTTCTGGATTCACACATCTGCATGCTGATAACTATCTCCTTTTGTATTGTAAGCTAGGTTTGGGTGAGTAAATAGTGAGAGGATCTTCATTTTGGGGGAAGTATCCGTTTAAAACGTCTGTTTAATCATCATGATGCCGACAGAACCCCATTAAGTCAGAAGGACGTCAGGCGTTTCAAATGAAACCTGAGAAAGCCTCAGGGGCCGCGCTTTCTGTGTTGATAATTAATCTTACATGATTTGTATGGCACCTTGCAGTGAATATTCCTTCATTGATCTGAGTGATGTCCTGGAATAACTCCAGGCGCTTTCATTAGGATGAAACCGCTCCAAGACGGATTTCGACTAACTCTCGAGGTTGACATCGACCTGCAGAACCGGAGCTTCCAGGCATGAAGAACAATAGCTTTCGGGCTGCGATCGGTTCCACTTAAATGTGTTTGGTGCCACAGTGTCATCCAGCAGAGGAATCGCTCCTCGGCTTCGTTCGTGCTTCGCCGGGATAACAAACGACACCATTACTCCCAACACGCATCCTCTCTGCCCCACTTACACTAGTGCTGCGGTCGGCAGGTATCTTCACACACACACACACACACACACACACACACACAAACACACACACAATGTGCTGACACGTCTTTTGTAAAACCAGATGCTTTTACTTCTGTGAGTCATTCCACATTCACTATAATGAGGGATCCACGGAAAATGTCCTTATGAACTGCCAACATTATCCAAACATGTTAAAATCATATAAAATTAAATAATGCATATATATATAATATTAAATATATAATATTTCATTATATACTATATTGTACATAAATAATACATATATTATCTAAATTTACATATATTTTGACAATATAGTATGTTTAGAAAATATTACATATATTTTTATTAGAATTATATATAATTATAAATATATATTTAATATATATGTATATATATTTTTTAATTTAACTTATTGTAATGACACGTCACATTTCAATATTAAACATTATATGTTTAGAAAATACATCATATATTTTTATTTCAATTATATATATATATATATATATATAGCCTATATATATTGCAATGACATGTTTCATTATTTCAATATTAAATATTGTTATTTTTCTATGTGAAAATAGTGTGAAACATTCACTGATTATCTTTATTGAAAAAAAAAAACATTTGAATTGTCTATAAAATAAATTAAAATATTACCAAAATATAATATTCACAGTTTTCTCTTAAAAAGGCTTCAGAAAATGAGCAGATGATAATTTCAACTAAAGTGAAATTGTTGCTAAGTAGATTCAAAACTAACATGCATGGTAAAAAGTGCACATAAACTACTGCGATGTGCTGCTTAATTTTATATAGCAAGTGAAATCAGCAAATATATTGTGAATATTCAATATATTGCTCAACTCTTGCTCCTATCTTTTGAAATTTCACAAGGAAGAGTGACGTGTCTTTGAAAGCCCTTTCAGTCCCTAAAAGAGTCTTTTCAGCAGTTTATCTAATAGCTTAAGAAAAATGACTTCACCGCCGTGAGCGAAAGATAAAATCACAGGCATGTCAATGGAAATCATTGATGGACCTTATCAGTCTCTAAAGAGAGATCCACCGTGGCCTTTAGCTGAGTAACGTCACAGTCGGTGCGGATGCGTGATGCTGACCGGATAGATCCGCTTTAAAGGTGTCAGAGACCCGGGAATAATGAGAAAGTGACGCAGAAGCGGCTGAAGGGGAATGAAGGACAGTTCTGTCGTTCTTCATGCCGACACTTTCACAAAGTCACGACTATAGGCAGAAAATGAGGTTTGGGTCATTTGAGACGGAGACTTTGCCTCACATCAGGATGGGTGATACTACAACCATCTACAATGCGACTAAATCTTCACTCTGGGCGACTAAATTATATCTATCATTGGCCATTGGCTAATAAATTATTAGATTTCTCTCACCAGTGTGTGAGATGAGATGAGATTGTGATGAGATTCCAGCGACAAATAATGTGTCTGTCCACACTAGACGCGACGCGACTGCGAGATGCGTCAAAATCAATCAAAACCCATAGCCAATCAGAACAGCATGTGGGCGGAGTCAGCCAATCAGAACGGTGTGTGGGCGGAGTCAGCCAATCAGAACAGCATGTGGGCGGAGTCAGCCAATCCGAACAGCGTGTGGGCGGAGTCAGCCAATCCAAACGGTGTGTGGGCGGAGTCAGCCAATCAGAACAGCATGTGGGCGGAGTGAGCCAATCAGAACCGCGTGTGGGTGGAGTCAGCCAATCAGAACCGTGTGTGGGCGGAGTCAGCCAATCAGAACCGCGTGTGGGCGGAGTCTAGCGGCACCAGAGAGTAATCTTGACGGCACTCGCAAGAAAATGGATAAGTAGAATAAAGTGTTGTTCTTTATTCTTTGACAAAGATTGTTTTAGTAACTCAGTAGTCTATGTATTTGAATAATATTTAAATGGTGTAATATTAGTGAATTTGATTATGTAGCTGCTTACGACTCGCAGACTCTCGTTAGCGCTCTGTGGACGTCATGCATCATGTGTCGGTTCACGCGGCTCGTGGTTCAGGAACAAACACCACATTCATCATCGCTCGAATTAGCCCAGTTACTTTCAGACCACCGTCTCCAGGGACAAGCCTGAAAAACGACCCGGTAAGACGGATATTTATAGGGATATTCTCCAAACATGGATATTCCTGTAACACTGAGAGTCACACCTGTGTCTGCTTAGCTTAACAACACCTGTTTTATTGTTCACCAGTTGAAAATCATGCAGAATCTTAAAGTGCCGTCTTGCCAGTCTTGTTCAAAGCAGTTACAAAATTGAATATATAATACAAATAAATGTATAGTTTTAAATACATGAACTCATACATAATATAAATAAAATCCATGTGATGCATTGTGATTTTCTGTGATGTACAAATAATATAACAATACAATAAAATTTGTTTATATATATATATATATATATATATATATATATATATGTGCGTGCGTGTATATATAAAATGTACAGAAATAGTTCACAAAATTTAATATAGAATTAATAAAAAATATATTATAATTTAATATACAATAAAAATAAATACATAGTTTTAAATACATACATTTGTTTATATGTATAATATATTTATATACATTTTATATATAATTAATACAAAATATATTATAATTTAATATAGAATAAAAATAAATTGTTTTTAAATACATAAATTCTTATATGATACTTATCAAACCCCCATTATGTATTATAATTTTCTGATGTTAAAAATAAATATAATTTTTTATACCTGTTTGTTTTTTGTTTTGTTTTTTATTTATTTATTATTATTATTATTTTATTTTATTTTTTAAAGTATGTTAATCATATGCTTCATTATATATGCTTATGTATAGGTATGTATGTGAATATATATATATATATATATTTTTTTCTCTCTTTTTTGTGGTTTGTATATACCTGTATGTAGTATCTTTCTAAAAGGAAAAATAAATAAAAATTTGATCACAAAAAATAAATAAATAAATAAATATAATTTTAAATTGTATATATAATTATTAACATAAAAAAATATGTATTAATGCATTGATTTTTTTAGTAGTTTAACTATAATAAAAATATACGTGGTTCAGTTACAAGCTGCTCATAATTTTAAAGAAGCTTCCCAACACTGATAATACATAATAGACGGTATTATACGACAACGATTGCTCAAAACGGCTCCTTTATGATTAAGCCATCTGTGATATTCCCTGTTTTAATCTCCTGAAAGGCTTTTGTCAGGATCCAGCACTGCAGATGTGGATAACCTTTCCTGAGCGTCACGCTGAGTCGGCTGAAAGGTCTGAGGCGAGCGCTCTGAAACTGAAGTGTAGTTTCTCTGGCGTCGGGACGGTTTAGTGTCTCCTCTAATGTTCCTCTCGTTCTCCAGCTCGTTCTCCATGAGTCTGCAGTTAAAGCCTCGTGCCTCCGGGATCTCTGCAGAACGGCCTCCGGGATCTCATCAGTAGTAGAGGTCGACCGATACTGGATTTTACCAATACCGATATTTGCCGATCGAAAGAGGAATCAATTCGGTTTTCAAGCGCTCTCTCTCTCTCTTTCTCTTTCTCTAATGTCTCTCTCTCTCTCTCTATCTCTCTCTCAAATGTCTCTCTCTCTCTCTCTCTCTCTCCCTCTCTCTCTCTCTCTCTCTCTCTTTCTCTCTCAAATGTCTCTCTCTCTCTGCATTCAAGTGTGTGTGGCTGTGCGCGCAGATAACATGCAAATCCCGATTTTCGCCTCTTTTTCCGTGTTTAAAATAGTTTGAATGTGTAAATTGGCAAGAGAAAATACGTCCAAATTATAAACTTTCCCTCTATGATGGTTAAATTTAGCAGTTAATCGGCGAATCACACACGATCCGTTCCAACCCAACTCATTAGTGAAGCCCGATGCAAACACTGACACAGTGAGTCCGTCTCCACACGCCGGGAGGAACCAGACGTCTGCTGGGGTTTGATAACAAGACCAGATGAAGTCCACAGTGTCCGAGCAGATCTCGCATGAGTTATGAAGGAAGAGCGCACAGGTTATCTCAGGAGAACGCCGGGAGGAAATTCCCGACAAAGGAGGCTCAGTGGCTAAATCACTGTACTATTAAAGCAAATTAAATTAGATTAACTGCAGTATTAGCTCTTTAAGCCAGGCATACAATCATTAAAAGTGTTTGTAAACTTCATGAAGCTCAGCTAACCATGTAGTAGTAAGAAGTCTGATTCATATTAGCGAATGATTCATCGATTCATTTGAATCGTCACAAGATTCAGATCATTGAAGTCTATATATATTTATATATATATATATATATATATTCTAATATCTTCATGTTTTCTCCTGATGTTCAAAGCAACTGATACTTGTTGTAAAAGGTCTGAAGAGTGACTTTGCGTTGCCAGAGCGAAACTAAAATCACCGGCGTGTGTGAAATGCACTTTACAAATAAATTTGGCGCACTGCAAGCCAGGGACGGACTGACAATCTGTGCGTTCTGGAAAAGTCCAGAACGGCCGTCCAACCGAGGGCCGTCGGCACAAAAAAAAAAAAAAAAAAAAAAAAAAAAAGTCTAATAAAGCAATATGAACAGCCAACAGCAGGGGCACTAATACGATCACTTATATGCTACGTGTAAAAAACAACAACTGAGGAAGAAGAGTCGGCCTATAGCCACTGACAGAAAGTTTTATAAGGCTGCACTTTTAAATTTGCTTACATTATATTTGAATAGCAGTGGTCTCCAACGTGGTGCCTGTGAGTTGCCCGCTAAATACATTCTATAAATAGCCACAACTTGCCGTCGGGGTTCCAGACTTCGAATAAATAGTATAATTTTTGCGACCTTTTCAACTAAACGTTTCAATTTGAACTTTTGCCTCCACAAAATTACCCAACTCTCTTTGATTATACGCTGTCATTTGCGTTGCGTATGAGAAACATCAAATGGCAAAATCTCAAAAAGCGGAACAAAACTTGTTTGATCTGAGCAGCGCATTATTAGCTCGGCCCAAAAAACAGCGATCGCGGCCAAAGCACGTTACGCTGATCTCGATCACGCGAACATTTATACACAGAGCTGCGCGATCCACTGAGAAGCATTTAAATTCAGCGCAGAATTCTCTATCTCTATTATAAACCCACAAATGACTATGTGATTTAAGCTTGTAAAAAGCCAGATGAAACAGCGCTGATATTCTCAACATATTGACGCAAAAAACAAACAAACAAAAAAAACAGGCGAAACATTGTTCCAAGAACAAACCAGTTAGAAGACATTTCACACCAAAACTTATGAATTAACTTTAGTAAAACAAACTTTTTGGGCAGAAATGTGCCTGTATTCATATTAAAAATGCTGTTATATTAATATAGTCATGTAAAATGTAGCCTAATGCAGTAATGTTTTGTTTAGAAGTTATGGCAGTTTATTTTTATTTTTTAATTTATTTATTTTTTTCATTTATATTTATACTAAATGTTTGGGCTACTGTTTTTGATAACACATACAATAGGTTTATAGAAAATCAACAAAAAAATTGTTTTTGAATTTTTTTTTTTTTTAAACGCATGTAAGTCTGAACCAGAATATCAAGATATTTTATTATTTCCCATATGATGGTGAAAAGTAAAAAAGCTTCACCATGTTATGTATAATAAATATTGGAGTAAGAAATAAAAATTCCTTCTAGATTATTTTATCCCTTGAGGTAGCCCTCGCACACAAAAAAGTTGGACCCTGGTATATAGTAACTATATGTTTTATAATTACAAGTTTGTGTAATTTGGGGTTACTGTAGCCAGTGACATTTCATTATTTGTATTTTATGGCATTGTACATTTTTTGTTTTTATTTGAAGGCTGAGGCTTCATTAATAAATACAACCCCAATTATCATAATTGGTTTTGAGATGTTACTTGCTGTGAATACCTTGTCTGATAGGCTACAGTATTGTGGCATATACTGTAGTATCAGCACATCCTGACTAGTGTCTGTCGCACACGGCTAGAGGCGAATGGCCGGATGATGGGCCTATTTGGGAGAAAGTCCAGGGCTGTTTTTTAGCCCCAGTCCGTCCCTGCTGCAAGCCTACAGTAATAACAAGCACAAATAGAATTTGATGTGCAGGTAAAAAGGTATCGGTCCTACTTTACCACAGTAAAGAATGCAAATGTAATAGGCCTAATTAAACGCGAACCAAAAGGAAGAAACTTTTATAATCCCCTGCCAAAATAGGTGTATCTTCACTCTATTGTATTTATTTGTGCTGTTTCTTGTAGAACCGTGACCCTAAAACCGTAATACAAACCCCTAATATATATATAGTGGGGAGAACAAGTATTTGATACACTGCCGATTTTGCAGGTTTTCCCACTTACAAAGCATGTAGAGGTCTGTAATTTTTATCATTGGTACTCTTCAACTGTGAGAGATGGAATCTAAAACAAAAATCCAGAAAATCACATTTTATGATTTTTAAATAATTAATTAGCATTTTATCGCATGACATAAGTATTTGATCACCTACCAACCAGTAAGAATTCCGGCTCTCACAGACCTGTTAGTTTTTCTTTAAGAAGCCCTCCTGTTCTCCACTCATTACCTGTATTAACTGCACCTGTTTGAACTCGTTACCTGTATAAAAGACACCTGTCCACACACTCAATCAAACAGACTCCAACCTCTCCACAATGGCCAAGACCAGAGAGCTGTGTAAGGACATCAGGGATAAAACTGTAGACCTGCACAAGGCTGGGATGGGCTACAGGACAATAGGCAAGCAGCTTGGTGAGAAGGCAACAACTGTTGGCACAATTATTAGAAAATGGAAGAAGTTCAAGATGACGATCAATCTCCCTCGGTCTGGGGCACCATGCAAGATCTCACCTCGTGGGGCATCAATGATCATGAGGAAGGTGAGGGATATATATATATATATATATATATATATATATATATATATATGTATATGTATATGTATATGTATATATATATATATATATATATATATATATATATATATATATATATATATATATATACAGGGTGCGATTTGCCGGGGGGGATGCATGGGATTTCCCCCTTTCTGGTCAATGTATCCCTGCCTCTGCTTAATTATTTTTTATCCCCTGTGGGATATAACTGAAGCGGGAATAAACATCACAATCTGATTATCTGTTTCTATGATGACAAGCAGAGTTAGTGCCCCAGTCACACCACTGAGAATGGCCGAAGTTACACACGGTGTTTTACTCAATTGAGGCTAAAGCAAAGGTTTTTTGATTACTCACTCACTCTTGAGTGTCTGGCGCGAGTGATTTCAATGTTAAGTCAATGTAAAGACGCGTTTACGCGCGTCTAGAGGTCCTGCGGCGCGAAGGCGTTTCGCGCGGCGCGGTAGACGCGAAGCCCGAATGAGGCGAATTGACTTTGTCGGCCCGGCCCGCCACATTAACTGTAATTATGAGCCCGAGCCCGATTTAAACCCGACCATTTTTAATACGTGGGCCGTTATAACCAGGGGTGGCGCCAGGGAAGGAGAGATGAAGCAAAGATGAAGTTGACGATCACCATCTCCGTAGTGAATGCGCATGGAGAAATGCATGGATTACATCAGAGTGTTGCCTATTTCTTTTCGTTTAAAGACATTTCAAGCTTTCTTTAGATATAGCCTATTTCTTAATATTCTCTGTTAATTTATGATGAGATGCGCTCCAGTTAACGTGCAGTGCAAGTGACCGCGGCGCGCCTCCATGATTATAGCCTATTGTCTGCTATATTTGCTTCTTATTTATTAAATACATGCAATTCGTTGATGAAACATGTATTAAAATTAAGATACAATTTATACTAAACGAAATTCACTTTAAAGAAAGGCTTTCTACAAAACAAAACTTAATGAAGTGGTCAAAATCATGTCTGACCCACTACAAGTCTCCCGATATACTGCACATCCTATCTTACTCGTGCTGTTCACTTTTCATAAATCAACATAGATGGAAAAAAATAACATTATAATATTTTAACAAATATGAAACTAAATTAGCTTATTTAATGGCTACAACACATATAGTATGCTTACAGAATCTCTGTACAAATTTCTGCACATTAATTTACTGCTTCTGAATTTTGCACACATAAGTTGAAAGACATTTGTGCATAGTAAAACATATCTGCAACATTTATCAAGTTCACGGATAATTGTGCGTGGATTTATTAATTATTATCTTAATTAATAATGCAACAAGGACAAATCATGTAAACTGCCTTGTTTGTTTATTCAGAATGAAATGGATCGCAAATGGTCCGAATGAAGAAAGTAAAAAAAAAAAATTAAAAAAAACGTGAACAGTGATGAACACAAAAAATGAACAAGAATGAACTTTGGATGGCCTAGGCTACAACTCTAATTTAATTCAACAAGGTTTTAGAATATAGAATATTTAAAAATATATATATATATTTTTAAAGTTTATTATCCCGGGCCGGTGTGATGCTTGCGAGTGGAGGAGACGCTGAGCATGACACGTGACGTGTTGCATTTTGTAACACAAGTGCTCGATCAAGGGCCCGGCCCGGGTCAAGTTCGGGCTCGGGCAGAGAATCTAAGCTCTGATTTATCTGATCCTGTCCATTAGCTTTGATCCATGTACGGCTTTTCAGAATGTCACCAAGTACAAATATGCAATTTATGTATTTTTTCAGCGCGAAAACTCTAGCTATAGCTAGCTGGGAACAATGAAAAGGGTCCAGAGCAGCAAATGCAGTGAATGAAGTTCATGTTCTCATGATTTATTTTTATGAATAAAAATGTTTCAAAATATCCCCCCCTCTGTTTTTTTCACAAATCGCACCCTGTATATATATATATATATATATATATATATATATATATATATATATATACATATCATTTAAAAAGTATATATAGCATTTTAAAATTACATATATAATTTATACATTTATGAAATGAATGCTGTTAAATCACAATATTTTTAAATTATTGCATATTTTAAATTACAGATTTAAAGATAGACTATGTATGTAAATTTAGATATATGTGTTTTGTGTGGCAATTTATCATTTTTAATTTGTTTAAATAAATACATATTTGATAAGATAATGTTGTTTAACACAATATTTTGGATTAAACAGTGATTGTGTCAAATATTGCATTTAAATCCACCTCAGTAATTCACTCCTAAAGTTCACACATCATTAAATTCAATGATTTCACGGCTAATCGGGCTTCATTACCCGCTAGTTTCATGGCGTTTGTTGTTCACTAAATTGAATGCTGACAGATGACATGATGAAACCAAAGACAAATAAAGCCTCAGACACGCTTCATAGCGCTCGATTAATGCATCTAATGTCCCTCGCGGTCGCGGCAAACAACCAGAAGTGACGGCTGGAAATCACAAGGACAGTAAACTAACACGAGTGACGGATCCAGAGAGACTTCCACGGGATATCAGTGACAAACTTCATTCCAGGCGAGAGTCCATCAATAATGCAGTGTTTTCTCCAGGTCAGCGCGGCTAATAGAGGGCGACTCGAAGATAAAGGCTTTGAACTGCCAGCCGAGGATGGGATGAAGTTCAGCAAGAACTGAGCAGACATCAGCCGCTCTCGCATTAGAAGCAGTGAACTTCAACACACATGACCAAGCCACATTCAGTTACATAGTGTAAAGGTGAGAATGTGGGATTTCTGAATTGTAAATCAAATTTCATTCAGGATCAAGTATATATGGACCATGATAGAACACTTAATTTTCCAGAATAATCTAATTTATTCAATATATTATGCTATTAATAGATTCATATTTTTATGTCATGCAACTTAAAACGCTGTAGTGGACATGTTGTTATGCTATTTGTCAAAA
>NC_137146.1:1601615-1636615 GCF_949319135.1 Squalius cephalus | reverse complement strand
TCAACAGTGAATTCTTCCTTAAATCCTGCTGTGGACAAATTAGAAACAGCTTCATTATGCTTTATCTGTGGTGGACGGGACAGGAAGTGACACGCCGAACGCTCGCTGACACAGACACACACACACACACACACGCGCTGATTAGAGATGATCTAATCGCTCTAATTAAAGTCATCACATCATCAGCATCATCATGACAACAGCTTACAACAAAAACGAGCGGTTTATGATGAAGGGATGATTACGGTTGCCCACAATCTGATGCTTATTAATCTAAATCGAGTTCAAGACGAGGTATTAAATAATAATAAATTAATAAATTTATTAATAAATTAATAAAAAGATAATAAAATTATTTAAAAAAATATTGAACAAAAACATGCATAAAATTATTTAGTATTGTAATTATTTTCTTTGCAGTTCAAAAAACACATTTCTTTATAAACTAATTAATTAACAAAATATCAAAATTAGTTAAAAAATAATTAAAATAGGCTATGCATACAAATTATTTTCTCAATTTAAACACTTTGCAGTACAAATAACATATTGTAAGGAACAATTAATGAAAAGATAATAAAATTATTTTTTTAAAAAAATGAACAAAAACATGCATAAATTAGCATTGTAATTATTTTCTCAATTTAAACACTTTGCAGTGCAAATAACATATTATTGTAAGGAACAATTAATGAAAAGATGTTATAATTAGTTTAAAAAATAATTAGCAAAAATATGCATAAAAATTATTTAGTAATGTAATTATTTTCTTTGCCGTTCAAATAACACAATTATTTATAAAATAATTAAGTAAGTAATTATTCAAATTAGTTGTGCATACATTTTTGTATGGAAAAGTTAATTAACAAATAATGAAAATTATTTAAAAAGATTAATTAAAAAATGCATAACAATTTATGGTGGTTATTATCATTATGTCTCCAATGTTGTCGATAGAATTGAACTTGTATTAAACATGGATGTATTGAATATGCTTCATATGAAACAACTGGATGTCACATGACCTGATGATCTGCTGCATTACTGAAACATAAGGAGATGCACAGATCATGTGACCATGTGTGCAGGACAGCAGGTGTGCAGGACCGTGCCGCTCTGAGAAGCACATGCTCATCTGTCATGGTTTCATCACGAAGCGTCAATCCCAGCCGCCCTCTTTCATTTAATCAGCCAGAGATGAGCATCAGCACATGGGCGTCACGCATCCTGAGTATTAAATTAACCCAGTTACGTCCGCCGGGGGGGGAGATGAGCGTTTAACTCTTCTCTAATGAAGACTGAATGAAGCGCAGGAGGTCAGACACTGAAGTTACTGAGTTTACTATCCAGCGTCATTCATCAAACATCGAGGTCATGGAGTCGTTTCCCAGGGAGTCGATGCATGAACAGGTTTACCTCGAACGCAATGCATTCAATGCAGCTCTTGGTTTAACACTTTACACAGAAATACATTCCAGACGACAACTTTATCTGGAAACTGACTTTCATTACACTCTTAAAAATAAAGGTTCTTTGTTAAATAATAAAAGTGCAGCAGTTCTCAAACAGGATGACTTAAAATCAGACCGTGAAAATAAGCGAAAGAAATTAAATAAAAAATCAAGATATTATTATTCTAAACTGTTTGTTTCCTTTGAAGGACCAAGTTTTGGAAAACCTGGATTTGTGAGGAAGCCTAATTTTAAAGTTGTGATGGCTAGACCTGAAAAAAAAAAGTAATTTAATAAAGTATTTAAAACGCCCTGAGCATTTTTATAATGAATATACATTTTACAAGTTATGTCTGGCTCTAAAATATCAAAGTAGAAATTCTGAATAAAAAATAATAAACTTCTGGAATCGAGAAATGTAATGTTGATTTTTACTAACTAAAATAACTTTTTTTATTTTATTTACTTACTTTAAATTTACAAACTGTAAGAGTTCTCAAAAATTAAAATACGTTTTGAAAAGAAAACTACCTATAGGGTTCAGAGATCAAAAAGGAGTGAAAAATGACCGAGGACCACGTGATGTAATTTTAATAGCTGGATCAATGATGATTTTAAGGTTGTTGATACTTTTATTGATGTCTTGCACTCATCCAGACTTCATGGCATCGTAAACATCTGGATTTGTGTCCCACAGAAGACAGAGAGTCAATGAGTGTGACGTTTGTGAGTGAAAGGTTACTTTTCAAACACTTATTTTTGATAAGAGAAAAGTTTAATCACTGCATCTTCAAACACAGAATGATATACGAGTTCAACTTTGCCAGATAAACCCTCAAAATGGCCAATCACATCAAGACCAACATCAACAGCTTCCTTTACCAACTGTCTTTGATCAAAAGCGGTTGCGAGAGGTTTCATCTGGGCCGCCAAAATCTCATCATGTTTTTCTTGCCATCATGTGAAGCCAAAGAAGAGCCGTCTCAACATCTCAATCTCGGTCTCAGTCTCAAAACCCAGAACACACAGAGACAGCCAACGCTAAAAACATCAAATCCTCCAGCTTTGTAGTTTTAAAGGGGTCATCGGACACCCATTTAACACAAGTTGGGATGATTCTTTAGGGTCTTCATGTAAAGTTTGTAACATACTTTGGTTAAAATTCCTCAATGTTTGTGTAAAACAACACCTTTTACCTCCTCAAAAACAGCTCTGTTCACCGCGACCTATATCGGTGCATGTCCCTTTAAATGATAATGAGCCCCTCCCCAATGGGGCGTGTCGACACAAGACACTAAAGTGATGCCTTGGCGGACAGTGTACAAATGGCTGAGGGCGGAAACATGCTAATGTGGGAAATATGCTAATACAGGAAATATGCTAATATGGGAAATATGCTAATACGGGAAATATGCTAATACAGGAAATATGCTAATATGGGAAATATGCTAATATGGGAAATATGCTAATATGGGAAATATGCTAATACAGGACAGTCCGTCAGTGGTCGTGGGCGGAGCATGAGCAATATGACATAGGAGTGACTGGATTTTTATCATTGTATGGTGGTTGTGTCCACACACTGCAAAGACACATTTATATGCAAAACGCCATATAAAAGTGAATTTTGCATCCGATGACCCCTTTAATTAATTCATGACCTGGCATTCTTCAGCTTTAGGATAAAGAGCAGAACCGTCTTACCTGAGTGACTTTTTCTGTGACGTTGTGTGTGCGGTCGATGAGTTTGCAGGGAGCGATGATGTCCATTTCTCCCGGCGGGAGGGAGATGAGCGGGTCCGGTTTAAAGTCCACGAAGTTGAGCGTGATCTGGGGGATTTTACTGATAGCGCGGTAACGCATGAGATCTGAGTCCGAGGTAGAGTTCAGGATGCTGGACTTGTTGTTCACGGCGCCTGAGGAAAGAAACAGGGTTTTGAAAGGAAATACTTTTGACATTTTACAGTATTTTATTAGCAAATCACACTGTATCTGCACTACCGTTTGGGATTGGAACGATATTAAGGTTTTTGCAATTGTAATTGCAAGTCTCTTCTGTTTGCTAATGCTAATGCTAGAGTAATGATGCTGAAAATTCATCTTTGATCACAGGAATAAATGAAACTTTAGTATAAAAGTGTCATTTATTCCTGTGATCAAAGCTGAATTTTCAGCATCATTACTCCAGTATTCAGTGTCACATGATCCTTCACAAATCAGTATAATATGATGATTTAATGCTCAAGAAACATTTGTGATTATTATCAACGTTGAAAACTGTGATACATTTAATTTTTCAGGATTCTCTCATGAATAGAAAGTTTAATAGAACAGAATTTATTTGAAATAGAATCTTTTGTAACATGTTAAAGTCCCCCTGTGGAGAAAATACAGCTTTTAATGTTGTTTATATGTCTGTGTGGTGTTTTTAATGTGCTTTAAGACAAAGCATGTGTAAGTTCATAAGTCGACAGCATTGCTGAGTATTTCCTCCTTAAAACTGCAGTGAACCAAAGACAGTCTCAAACACACGCTTTGGTGTTTCTGACGTCACAAACTACCTTGTAACCAATCAGATCAACGTGTGATCGTCAACCAGTGGATCTCTGAGCTGAGTGAGTGAGTGGAGGCGGGGCTCATTTGCATATTCATAGAACAGCGCATACTAAATGAGGCGAGGGTTTCGAGTTACATTCAAGATATTTTAAGGCATAACAAATTTTATTTTGAGGAAAAAACGTTTAAATATGTAATTTTGGTGAGTTTTAAGGTATAAAATGATTGACTACAAGGGGACTTTAAATGTCACTTTTAATTTCGTGCATTTCCAGTTTTCTCACCCGTGCTGCTGCATATGGGTCGGGTTCGGTGTTTCCGCTCCCATTCCGGCCGCATGGCCTCGATATCGTCCACTGAAGACGCGCGACGCATGCTGTGAAAGCTCTCGCGCGAGCGGCTGTTGCTCAGGCTGCAGTTGGACACCGTGGCGTCCAGGTCGAGCCGGTGCGGTCGAGGCGAGGACTGACCCAGAGGCAGCGTGATGGGGTGCGGGGGGGCCGGAGGAGGAGACGAGGGGTCACTGCCCAACAGGTTACGAGAGGACGGTGGGGTCACGAGGCCGGTGGAGCGGGTGGAGCCGGTGGCCACACAGGGACGCTTGTGTTCTGGCAGCGAGAGGAGTTCTCCCAGCGCCAGGGATTCGGGGCTCTGTCGACCGGAGCTGCTGGAGAAACCCGTTCCTCGGCCCGTCTCGGGATCCTCCCGCAGAGAAGATTTACTGTTGTTCCGGGAGTTCAGGAGGGGGAGGCGTAAACGGATGCCTCGAGCTCGATCTGCGACACACAAACACACACGTCAAGACAATTTAGGTTTTTTTGCATCTTTTATGAACATTTTCCACTCAGGCAGGTTTTCATTAGGGAAGGGCACTCATAAAAATCGAACATTCATTTATTTAAATGATGTTTAATGAGAAAGACAATATTTTTTAAGTTTAAGGTAGACAAACACACAGGGAAAACGTCAAGACATTAGACTCAAGTCGAGACTTTTTATGACCATTTACCACACATGCAGGTTTTAATATGGTTTTTATTATGTAAATTATCTCTTTTACATAACATTTTTGCATGTGAAATATGTTACAAAAACCAAGCTGAAGACTATTTACTAATATGAACTATACATTTGTTACAGGATTTATTAATCTTTGATAATGTTGGTTAATAAAAATCCAGCTGTTCATTGTTTGTTCATGTTAGTTCACAGTGCATTAACTAATGTTAACAAATACAACCTTTGATTTTAAAAACGTTTTAGTAAATGCTGAAATTAATATGAACTAAGATTAATAAATGCTGTAGAAGTGTTGTTCATTCTTAGTCCATGTTAACTAAGGTAGTTAATGATAACTAATGAACCTTATTGTAAAGAGTTCCCGTAATATGTAAATGAGGGCGGTCATATGTTAATGAGCTGAATTTGCATGACCTTTCCATTACAGTCACTCGTGATAATGGATTTTAAAATGAAAGAAAGAAAATACAGTATATATATTTCTGATTGGGCCCTTTGCAGCTTAGTTTGTATAAATGGTCCTTTTTCTCATGATCTGTGCTAATTAAGGTAATGATTTAAAGGGATGTTCACAGATGAAGTGTTTAATGAAAGAGAGCGCATGACGTACTGGAGTGGCGCCACAGCAGAGGCAGCTTGTGATTGAGATCCTGGGGGTCGTGCAGTTTATCGTCCGGCATGACCTCAAAATTCAGAATAAACATGATCACCACGCCATCTTCATTCTTTACAGGAACCACATCCACCAAACACAGGAAACACACACCTGTGACACAGAGAGAGAGAGAGAGAGAGAGAGACATTCACTTACATGCATCCTTATAAATAACTTCATGAACAAATTCATGAACAAAGTATTTGGTCTCCATCAATATTGTAATTTAATGACCACACATGAAGAAATTTGCGTATAAGTTATTATGCATCTTTTCTAAATTGCAAATACAAACATTTTATTAGAAATAAATGTATATGATTAACTTGATCAATTAAATGCAGGTAAAAAGGCACCCAATTTTTAACCATAACATGCACATTTATATTGTTGGCAGTGGCGACTTCAGCAAAAATATTATAATAATTATCGCCTGATCTGGTGGAACTAAAGCATACTATTGAATCATGGGAATCCTAGTTAAGTGAACAACTATAATCTGCCAGCAAAATTAAGCCTGATTACGAACACCGTGTGTTGGTGTGTGTGCGGCTACATGACGAAAACACATTCTGAAAAAGTAGAGATGCACACGTCGCTTAGTAGTGATGCACTGATATGAACATTTTGGCTGATACCGATAATTCATACCGATAACTATAACATTAAAAATGAACATACGTCTATCGGCTGATACCGATATGGTGGCTGATATATATTGTGCATCCCTAATGCATAGATATTATAGTAAAGCAAAACATTCACATCACATGATATTGAAGTCAGGCAAAATAACAACATTTTTTAACATTTCTGGACAATCATAAAGATCCCAGTACATCCACTATAACTGACCAGTAAAGTCACACAACATCAGATAAACACACAAATCCTGACTCTGACCTTTCAGAAGCATCAGATTTACACCATCTGTGAGTTAATCTCACACACACTGATGTGTGAATCTCACACTCTTACCTGGATCTGAGAACAGAATCAAACAGGACCCAGAGAGAAGCAACAGACTGAGTGACGGACAGCAGATTCTCGACAATGAACAGAGGAACACACACACGGACACACACACACGGAGACAGAGACGCTCTGTAATCCCAGCTGTGTTCGGACCAGAGAAACCACACACGGATTACAGGTCCACTAATGCCATCTGTGTGTGTGTGTGTGTGTGTGTGTGTGTGTGTGTGTGTGTGTGTGTGTGTGTGTGTGGAAAAAGAGCACAAACATCTTCCTCTTATCGTATAGAGTTCATAGTGAGGGACGAATGCAGAAACACGTTTTAAACATCCGATTTAAAGGTAACATACATAAACACAATGCAGATTTGACTAGAAATCAAACAAAAGTGTACAATAACAATCTATGACAATGAGGAAAATCAATATGAATTCATAACTGACACATTCATCGATATTCTCAAGTATCACGTCTCCCTGTTCTCTGAAATGACTGACCTCATCAGAACATCTTATTCATTAACCACCGCCACTTTTCACCGTCTAATCACTGATCAAGATCTTTTATTCCCTCAGAGGTTTTGTTCCACTTGGAAATGTGTTGTATTTAAATGGAGAAGAGTTTAAAAAAGCATTCCTGCTGCGTCTGAATCGTGGTCTGGTAGACTGATCTGAATATGCAGATATTAAGTTATAGCAGGGAACAAACTCCAACGGCTATTGTGACTGTATGAACTAATACATACATAACAATACCTACTAAAAGCCCTATTGACGGGAAACCTTGTCCTGAAAACACATAATCCCGACGGCAGCATCTAAACACACAGATGAACACGCTGAACACACACATGTGCAGATTAAGAGTCAGGACGAGGGATTTGACTGCAATTCATTATGCTTCTGTCCACTTTACAGGACTAATACACTCTAAGATTCAGATGCTACACACACACACACACACACACTCTCACACACACACACACACACACACACACACACACACACACACTCTCACACACACACACACACACACACACACACACACACACACACACACACACACACACACACACACTCACTCTCACACACACACACACACACACACACACATACTGGTACGGGTGGTTTATAAGGACTTTTTCCCCTAAAAAGATCCATCCTGGTTTATGGGGACCCACCTTTCCCTTTGTCATAGAGATTAATAAGAAATATCAAACTGCTCCTTATGGCATGGGGTAAAAAGCTGACTGCTCAGAATTTAATTCTAATAAAACAGTCTGGTAATATGAAGACCTGACAAACTGAAGCACTGTAAGGACAGGGCAGGAGTGGGCGTTTCCTGATTTAATTATGATTTATGAGGACTACCCTGGTTTATCTGGACATCACTCACACATACACACACACACACACCTAACCCTTAATTATGAGGACTAACCTGGTATAACCTGGACTAACTTTACCCATGAGAGTGCCACATCACTTACGTTTGTTTCAATACCAGCATATAGAAAAACAAAACAGGAAATTCTCAGCAATTGTTCAACCTGGCTTAAACTTTAAGAGAGATTTCAGAAAACTAACCTGAGTTTGTAATGTGAGATTTAGCAGGTGTGAAGTGAGTGAAGAGCAAAGAGAGAAGAGGGAAAGTGAAATACGGAAATATTTTAGCTTTAAAAATTAAGAAATTAAAAAACCAAAAGGAGAGTTTACTATTTAACCATCACTGACAAATGCATTCACCCACAAGTATTTTTCATAATTGAACCTTGAATGTCAGTCTTAATTTATTCATTAGATTTGAAGAAGTTTTGTCTAAAGATAGTTTTGAATAAAGCTAAATATTTCCAGTTGATTGGGTTTGGGTTTTGTTATTGTGAAAAGAGAAGATTGTTCAAGACTTATTACTTAAGACTTATTAGTATCTAAATGAACATTACTGACCATTTGGGTTTAACTGGGCATCAGTAACCATATGAATCATGCATACACACACACAACCCTAACTAACCCTTGATTATGAGGACATTTTGGGTTTAACTGGACCTCTCACACACACACTCTCAAACACACACAACCCTAACTAACCCTTGATTATGAGGACATTTTGGGTTTAAAGGGTCATGAAACCCTAAACCAAATTTTATGAGATTTGAACAGAGGTATGTGTGTTGAACACTATTGAAGACAATGTTAGCATCTGTTAGATTTAATAGTAGGGGGAAAATGGTTAAATTTTAGTTTTTTTACGCTATTTTCGTCTTCCGGGTTTAAAATCTTCATCGTGTCCACGTATCGGTGTCTCATAATTATTCATGTACTGAGTTTTCTTATCCAATGAGAAGACACTGCTCTTAATTATTCATGACACGGAACTTTCCAAAGACAGACATGTCAAACTGTGATATCGCGTAGTAGATGAGAGAGGCAATAATGGGACACGCGTTTGTTTTCGTGGACCAAAAGTTCGAGTGCATCTTTCCCCGCGATGCTGCCCGGGCTAGACTCCGGCCATCAACCACGGACACATCTAAACTATGTGTGTGTGCAACCATTCAACTGGAGAAAGGTGGACTTCGACCTTGTACACCAATGCAGGTTTCGGTCTTGCGAGTGATGCGGTTCCGAGGACTTTTCCTATCGCTTCAGAGGTGTGTGTGTGTGTGTCTAAAATGTAACCCTGACCGTTTTACTTGCCTTTTGTTAAATAATCACTCGTTATTAAAATTTTGATATTTCGATAATACCTCAATTGTATGGAAAGTATGCTTAGTTTGTGCAAATTTCTATGACACTGTCCATCTTTATTATGTGGGTTTAGGGGGCGCGTAGATCTGTATGGAACGTTTTTTTTTTTTTAAGCGGAAAATCAATTATTTCAAATATACGCATTTATAGTGTGTAAACAAATATATATTTTATAAAGGCATAATTATACATATGCATGTACATTTATATGTTTTAAATAGAATTATGATTACTGTAGTAGGTTATTATGTATATATTAGACTTTAACTTGGCCAGCTATAAAAAATCTAGCATTTCCTCACGTTTTACCATTGATTTTTAGTGACAGTCGATATGCATTGGCCACTTTGGGCTTTGACCACACCCACTCCCCTCCCTTCTTCTCACAGCCACCACGCCCAATTAAGTTGCATTTTTCAAAAAGATTGTGAGCTAGACTTGAGCTGAAAGAGGGGGGTTTCATGACCCTTTAACTGGACCTCTCACACACACACTCTCAAACACACACAACCCTAACTAACCCTTGATTATGAGGACATTTTGGGTTTAACTGGACCTCTCACACACACACTCTCAAACACACACAAACACCTGACTAACCCTTGATTATGAGGACATTTTGGGTTTAACTGGACCTCTCACACACACACACTCTCAAACACACACAACCCTAACTAACCCTTGATTATGAGGACATTTTGGGTTTAACTGGACCTCTCACACACACACTCTCAAACACACACAAACACCTGACTAACCCTTGATTATGAGGACATTTTGGGTTTAACTGGACCTCTCACACACACACACTCTCAAACACACACAAACACCTGACTAACCCTTGATTATGAGGACATTTTTGGTTTAACTGGACCTCTCAAACACACACAACCCTAACTAACCCTTGATTATGAGGACATTTTGGGTTTAACTGGACCTCTCACACACACACTCTCAAACACACACAAACACCTGACTAACCCTTGATTATGAGGACATTTTTGGTTTAACTGGACCTCTCACACACACACACAACCCTAACTAACCCTTGATTATGAGGACATTTTGGGTTTAACTGGACCTCTCAAACACACACACAACCCTAACTAACCCTTGATTATGAGGACATTTTGGGTTTAACTGGACCTCTCACACACACACTCTCAAACACACACAAACACCTGACTAACCCTTGATTATGAGGACATTTTGGGTTTAACTGGACCTCTCAAACACACACTCTCAAACACACACAAACACCTGACTAACCCTTGATTATGAGGACATTTTGGGTTTAACTGGACCTCTCAAACACACACAAACACCTGACTAACCCTTGATTATGAGGACATTTTGGATTTAACTGGACCTCTCACACACACACACTCTCAAACACACACAAACACCTGACTAACCCTTGATTATGAGGACATTTTGGGTTTAACTGGACCTCTCAAACACACACAACCCTTACTAACCCTTGATTATGAGGACATTTTGGGTTTAACTGGACCTCTCAAACACACACAACCCTAACTAACCCTTGATTATGAGGACATTTTGGGTTTAACTGGACCTCTCACACACACACTCTCAAACACACACAAACACCTGACTAACCCTTGATTATGAGGACATTTTGGGTTTAACTGGACCTCACTCACACACACTCTCAAACACACACAAACACCTGACTAACCCTTGATTATGAGGACATTTTGGGTTTAACTGGACCTCTCACACACACACACAACCCTAACTAACCCTTGATTATGAGGACAAACTGGGTTTAAATGGACATCACTATTAACTCCACACATAGCAGGAGTACCTGTATTAGAGTTAACCATACTAAACCAAATCAACTATTCTACATTAAAGAGTGAATTCACAAATGATTGTGCATCTTTTTGCTGCCACTAAACCTGTAAAAGTAATACGCACACCTAAGGAAATAGTGCTACAATGTGCTGTTGCTATAGAGCTGGTAAGTCCCGCCCCTTCCGCAAAACCCCGCTGGACCTCAAAGTTGAAAAACCGTCAATGCAAGTGAATGGGAGAAAATAATTATTTTCTGGTCCCGTTTGAATTGTGCCATGAATGTGAACATATGTTGTCTGTGAATTTTTTATATAACTTTTCGTGTAAAGAATGATACAATTTAGCGGGTAGAAGTTTGATACGGTTAGACTTTGTGTGAGAGCACTTTGTGGACTACAACTCTCGACGCGTTTGAAACGTCAACACCACTAGCACACGGACTAGCTCACGGATCCCGCTAAACATGGCTGTGTCTTTGGTGCACTTCACCGCCTTCTTTCAGGGAGAGGACAAAATCGTTGAAGTTGGCGAAAACCACGGGTAAGTCAACTTTATGGGGTGACGTCACATAGTCGACATGTAGTCTTTCTCGTTATGTCTTTTCCACAACTGCTAGCTGAAGAATCATACCATATACTGTCAAACTCGTAACATGAAAAGTTATATAAAAAATTCACAGACAACATATGTTCACATTCATGGCACAATTCAAACGGGACCAGAAAATAATTATTTTCTCCCATTCACTTGCATTGACGGTTTTTCAACTTTGAGGTCCAGCGGGGTTTTACGGAAGGGGCGGGACTTACCAGCTCTATATCAACCAACATATACACATGTGGTGCAAAATGAACCTGGTTGGAGAAAATTCAGTGAACAAAGATCAGCAAGTTTTACACTTCATAGAAGACTAGTTAAAGGGCAATTAGATGAAGAAATGCAACTAGACAGCCAATAAAAACTAACAAAATTAAACTGAAAGGGCAATTTTTATTTTGCAAATGGTAAAAAAAAGGCTCAACAACTGAGATCTAATAAGGCCATTATTAGAGATGCACCGATTGATCGGCTTGGGACCGGAATTGGCCGATTTTCACGTGATCGGTCATGACCGGCGTTTGGCCGGTCAGTCTGACATTTGCCGATTTTATACCGGTCAAACACACTCGGGCGCCACATGATTAACATCGCGCAACATCAGCATCACACGTGCACACGGAACACACATGTAGAAAACCTTGTGAATTACGTCAGTTTCACACCGCAAGCGTGAGAGGCGCGTATTTTTTTCGGCGTGCATGTTAATAAATGAGTGCATCACACCGGCAGCAGGAGCAGAGCGTGAGCGTCAAGCAGGAGCGTCGAGTGAGCAGCAGTGAAGCGGTTTCGGCGCAGAGTCTATTTTTGCTGCGCTGCTCACACTCAATTAAAGTGAAAGCACACTTTTTTTGATGGGCAAAATAAATGATTTCACACAAAAAGTGCCCAAAATGCACAGAATTTGCATGTCTAGTGTGTTTTAACAAGAACTGGAGTAGGCTATGTCAGAAAAGAAAATGAAGAAGACTCAAAAATATATATAGAAAATTCACCCATTTAAACTTGTTTTTATTATTCAGTTTGGGTAGAAGTATATGGTGTTTTATAAAAAAAATAAAATAAAATAAAAAATCGGTATCGGCAGGTCAAACTCGGAAAAATCGGAATCGGCCAAGAAAATTGTAATCGGTGCATCTCTAACCATTATGGGACTAAAGTGCATGAGGGAGTGTGCCTCAAAATGACCTCAACAACACACTGAAAATAAAACCAAATTAAATTGCCTTCCAGTAAATGCATGTTTTTGTACATTTCTTTCAAAACAGTGTTTTAATAAAAGTAAATAAAAGGATGTCTTGAACACTCTTCTGGCCCAACAACACTTTTGAGAACAAAACCCACAGACATTAAAGGTTGTATCAGCGATTTCACGCCCAAAAAAGGCCCAAACATAAATGATCACATTCATCTAATCTTTCATAACAATCCGCTAGCTGGCCGCCCCATAAGCATGCCATCCAAAAAACGCGTCTCTGTAGGCAGCCTAGGCTCTGAGATCTGCACACAAAAACAATGGGTTTCACCAACCACCAAAACCAAAATAAACAGTGTTCCAACCAATCACCAACAGTTCCAACCAATCACCGCAAAATCTCAAACCACAACACCCCCACCTTTTGTGTGCAGATCTCAGAGCCTAGGCTGCCTACAGAGACGCGGTTTTTGGGTGGCATGCTTATGGGGCGGCCAGCTAGCGGATCGTTAGGAAAAATTAGATGAATGTGATCATTTATATTTGGGCCTTTATTGGGCCTGAAATCGCTGATACAACCTTTAATGGAAGGCAACACTGATCTCTCGAAGAACTCTAAGAAGATTTCTTTTTCAACATCAAACCTCGGTTCCTCACGAAATCCCTTATATTTTGGGCCGTTCTTTCTCTCAGAACAGGGTCCTCTGCAGTCTTGCACTGCTCACACTCTGCCTTTGTTGCAAGGTGTCCCTTTGAAATATGGACTCTGAAATGTTTCATGACAGCATTCACTTCATTTGGGCTCCATGGCCTTTTCACAATTCTCCTCAATTTGGTCTCTGTAAAACAAACAAACAAACAAACATATACATACACATATGTATACCTATGCACCTATATGTATATACATGGAATAACTTTAATATACCCAAATGTTTAAATACCTCTGGAGTTCTCAGTTTCATCCTGATTCATTTGGCTTTTTCCTGAGGGGTAAAAAACAACAATTAAAATGTATTCCAGCCCTACAATCCAAAGTTTCGGACCATGTGAAATATCAGCAGATAAGCACACAGGGAAAACTAGTCTCGGGTCCTGTGTAACACGAAAAGGACCACTTTACACTGAATTACTGTGGAAGATAAAAAATAAAACATGAACCCAAAATCAACATGTATCCTTTTTCTCAAATAAATATCTAAAATATATGCGCACACACATACCTGTGGAGCTGTCAGCCTCACCCAGGCCCATTTTTGTGTTTTCTAAGGGGGAAAAAAAGCAACACACTATTCCTCTTCTCTACACGGCAAACAGGTATATAATATATATACAATAATAATAATTATTATTATTATTATTATTATTATTATTATTATTATGTAAATATGAGGGCTCTGAACCAGTTCAAAGAATGAAAACAAAAACTGGGGAAAAACCAGAAACGATTACTTGAAATGACCATTAACCGGTTAATAATGGTGTTTTTTTTTTTTCTTCTTTTTTCTGTTTAATGTTTTAATTTGTCAGTCAACCTCAACCAATCATGAATTTAAATAGTATGGCCTATGCTGACGCTGACACATAGTGAGTGAAATGCAAATGCTCAGCGGTCAAGTCAAGATAAGTTAGTCACCATGTCAATATGCTGGCATTAGCTTTTGGATCTCAGAAGTTTATCTGAGGAAATGTCACCATGGCAGGTAATATCCAGGTGTTTTGAAACCAGCTAAAATTGCAGGTTAACTGCTGCCATTCAAGAAATTAGTTCAAAAATAATAAATAAATAAAATGATGTATGGCCAGACACTTCATGTGTCAATCAAGCTCAAATAGATTTACGATGTTTTGGACCAGCGAATGTTAGATTTGTGTTTTGGGAGCTTAGTTTGTTTTTGGTTTAAAACATTTGGCCAAAATCTTGTGTTATTAAAGTGCTATGCACAGTCTGCATTGGCTATGACTAGACAACCAACACCAGACTAAAGCCAGAAGTATACCACAGTCGAATTTTTACCACAGTCGAATGCACAGCCTTGCAAAGTATACTTCTTTTGACTCGTACACAGGCGTTCAACACATTATTTTCAAATTAATTTTTATATCATTATTATTATTTTAAATTACTTTTGTCAGTTTTAAATTAGTTTCAGTAAGGAACTCTTGTAATAAATTAGCAGTGGTTGGGACATATTTTAAGAATCAACCCCACTTAAAAAGATGCAATCTAATCCGGTTTACATGAAATAAGCTTCCGAGCAGGTTTAAGTTACGGACCACTATAGGAACACTATGACAGCAAGTCCAGGATGAGCACTGAAGAACCAAACAATCCAAGATCATGCCAAATCATCCACAATCAAATCCCACTAACTGAGTGGCGTACGAAGAACGGACCCCAGTTCCTTACTATCCTTGCATTGAAAACAAGACAGTCTCCAAAGTGTGCGCGTAACTGTATGAGGTTTTGTCGTCAGTTTGAGGATGCACTGGATGTGTATTGAAAGTGGGTCATATATGTAGTAGAATAGTAGCATACATTTCTAATTTGGGTCCTTCTTGGCCGATAAAAGGCAGAAAATGACTTTAGTGCTTGTGGATTGTAGACAATACCCATAGTGCATTGCAATGCTCAGCTCCGCAGGCCACTCCCACTACTCCGCCCATCAATATAGACTAGAATTGAGCTCCACTCTACGCTACCGCCTGGAAATCATTTCACACAATTTCTAGTGAAGAGTTACTTTGCGAACTAATTATTGAATTACTCCTCGTTTTTGTTTCGAAATGGTGTGCACTTGCTTGCATACTACCTCTCTCTCTCTCTCTCTCTCTCTCTCTCCGTTCTTCAGTTAAACATGCGCCCTGTCACACGCGCAGCAGTTCGTCTACATTCGGCTACTCACCGATCAGATAAGACTATGGCGGGACAAACACCCTCCACCTATCTACCAATCCCGGAGTCAGTAGTGTTGCGGCATCCGGGTTGCCAGCTCTGCTCTAGTCACCACTTCTTGTAGCAGCCTACGTTCCTGCTGGATCCTGCAGCCTATCTGGCAACCTCGAGTCAGGGAGGAGGGGGAGGGGGTACAGTAATTTGAAAGTGATTGCAGTACCAGTTTTGGCCACAATCTTACATAACCCTTTAACCCTCAAAGACCTAAGGATTTTTTTTAAATTAATTTTCCGTCTGGTGTTATTTACAAAAAAAAGCTTGTAAAACATCAACCCTTTTGTGCACAGACAATTGACACACCTCTTTTTTTTTCATGACAAATTGAACTTTCAGCATATTTGTGTTGCATTGATGTCACCTGAATGTAAAATAAGTTATGGGACCACAAAGACAAATGAAAAAATAAAACGGAAATTGAATCACTCAAACATTTATTGAAATCACACACAAATAAATAAAAGCTAAGCAAATTTCCTCTGGAAAACAGTTTGTTCATGTCTTTGGAGTCCTGGAGCACAGGAATAAACATAATAACTTGAACAGAACCAAAACTATTTACATTTTTCCAAAAGAAGTCCAGGCGTTTTGGGCCTCATGATATTCACTGGTGCCAAACTTTGCCAAAATTGGTCTTGAACCAGCTTTGGAATTCCCTTTGGAGGAGGCTCCAGGAGTGCGATGAGCACGCTCGATCACAGGTGGAATGGGAAAGCTGGCTTCGCCAAATAGAAGAGTGAGTAGACGTCCAATAAAGCCGATTGTATCAGTGCCTTCAGCTCGCTCAGGAACGTGAATGAAGCGAAGATTTAGGGCTCTGCTCCGATTTTCGGCGTCCTCAGCTTTCTGTAGCAAGAAAGCATTTTGCTTCTCCAGCGTCTCAACGCGTTGCTCTAGATCAGTTATGTTATCCTGATTTGAACTGACTCTAAATTCGAGCTCGCCTACTTGATCCCCGAGTGATTTAAGGGAAGACTGCAACGCATCGGCAGCTGTTTGCAGGTTGTCAAGTTTCGGGTCAAAATACGTGAACATCTCTCGCTTAAGTTGTTGAAGAGCGTTCAAAATGAATGCGTTAGTTGCATTTTGTTCCATAGCGAAGCACAGGTGAAATGATCAAGTAAACAATTTGTATTAGTGACCATCCAAAAAGTCACAAAAAGGAGGTAACACTCAGAACTTAACGTGGGATAGATATGCAGGAAAGTTAATTGATTAGCGCATTTAGCAGACTGAGATTTAAGGAGCTTCACTCGAGCACTGCTGCTGTGTCGGCCATCTTAGGTGTGCCAGAGAAGGCCGGGTGAATTGTGGAGCAGACAGAGACTTCCAGAGTGTCCATCCACTTTACAAAAACCAGAGGGCCGTCACGGATCCACCTGATGGATCCACCTGATGGTGCCCCTAGGATCCTTTTTGTTCATGGCATTTGTGGTTGTGCGGGGGCATCCTCGTCTGTTGTCCCTGTAGGTGCCACATGCTCCAAAGTTCATGCTGTAGAGATCCATGAATAGCTTTGGACTTGTGTAGAAGTTGTCTACATACACATTGTAGCCACTCCCTAGGGATGATTTGTTCATGAAGGACATAACCGAGTCGTATGCCAGTCCTACACCAGAAGCAAACACAGACTTCCCCGTGTATACAGCAAAGTCTAAAGTGTACCCAATGCTGCTGTCTGCCAGCACAAAAAGTTTGAAGCCCCACTTAGTTGGCTTCGCCTTCATATACTGGGTCATGCCAGTGTGAGCCTTTGTTGCCACCATCCTCTCGTCCACTGAAAGGTTCTGCCGTGAGTGATAAAATGCTCTGCATGCATGTTTGATGTCATCTAAAAGGGGCTTCAGACGAAACAGCCGGTCATAAGCTGGTGTCCCTCTCTTCCGGTCGTTGTGGACATCTTCATCAGGGTTGCTCATGTGGATGTTCCAGGAAATGACCTGATACCTGTCACGTGCCATCACTGAGTGGGGAAACTGTTGGCTGAAAATGGTGTTTGTCCTCCAGTAGTGCCGGATATTTGTCAGTCTCACCAGTGCAAAAAAGAAAGTCAGTCCTAAATATTTGAAAAATTCTTCAACAGTGAAGTTTTTCCAGGAATATTTTTTGCCATTGGCAATGTTTTTTGCAGCGTTTGTGTTTGTGTTATTACACAAAGTGGTTGCTGCACTGTCACTGACAAAAAGTTTGAAAAGGTCCAGCGGTGTGTATATGGATGTGGGGCTGAGCTGATGTCCTGGCTTTCTTGTTGGGACGAACCTTTTGGGCACTGGAGGGATGTCTGGCTGACTCTCACTGTTCCATGATGGAGTTGGGGCTGCTGGCTGTGGTGATCTAGATCTCGACCTAGTGGATTCAGGACTCTGTCGACCCCTCAAGCTGCCGGATCTGGATCTTGACCTTGACCGCGCTCTCCCTCGTGACCGTGACTGCAGCCGTCCATGACCTATTCCTGGCAGCTGCTGGGATGCTGCAGCAGAAGTGGAAGGGCCCTCCTCAGCGGAAGAATGGGAGCTTTCCTGTCTGGCTCGGGTGGGTGGGCTGGTGTCTTCTTCATTATCATGACTGTAAAACAAATAAAGCAAAATATTAGATCATACATATCAGATCAATTAGTGTTTTTGTATTTGATTTCTCACATACGATAACAATGGCTGAGATTGCTACTGTACCCCCAACCCACCACAGCTATAATATGAGCATTCTCTCCCCAGCCAAAAGGTGTGACCAACCCCCCACTACAACATCCTTGAGACATTCTCTCCACAGCTAAAAGGTGTGACCAACCCCCCACTATCCTTTGTTTGTATCTCTAGGTAAACTCAGACAAACAATGGTTGAGAGACAAAGTGTAATCCACAACTCTTACTACTCTTTAACAAACATAGAAAAACGAAATACTACTTTTACAGAACTTATTTTTACATATTTAGAAAATTTATATTTTATCATATTAGTTTTTTGTTTTTTTTATACTTTTACAGTAAATAAATAAATGGAACTTACTCTTCAGCAGGGTCTAGACCATCCTGGTAATCTAGTTCCTCATCAGTCAAAAAGCTCTCTTCTCCAGAAAATCCATCATCCTCCATGGCATCAAAAAAGGCCAGCGCTTGATTTAGATCCATGTTTCTCAATCTCTGATGATCCATTATTCTCGGTGTATTCTTCAAAACTCGCGTCTCTCTGTGCGTCTCTCTCTCTCCCCTCGAAACCACTGTGCCGTGCGTCTCTCTCTCTCCACAATATCAGCCTTGGTTCATACGTAATGACGCACACCAACGTGGACGACGGATCAGCCTGTCATTTGTCAACAACCTCACGCAAAGCATCACGTGATATGGAGTGTCCCTTTAACAAATTAGTATGAACTAGGGATGTCAACGATTAAACGACGATCGAATAATTGTCGATAATACATTTAATCGATACAACTTATCGATCATCGATTAAGCAGGTCTTCATGCGCGTGCGCGCTGCTCAACCGCGAAACATGTAAAGCGAGCGCGCCGGAGTTATGTTTGGGACCATTTTACACCTTCATCATGACTAAGTTTGCGTCTGCATTCGCAGCCTTTTGTTTTGTGCAAATGTAAGTTGTAATACTGTTTCTTTTCTGTAGGCCTATCTATATCTGATTTATCTCATATTGGATGCATTTGGTTAAGAATTAACTCTGTAGTAAAGCGTCAGCTTCAGCGCGCGCAGCTCAAACGGCAGTGCACGACTAATAATGACTATTGGGACTGTAATATTACATAACATTATAAAGAGAATAGGGATGTCAACGATTAATCGACGATCGATTAATTGTCGATAATACATTTAATCGATACAACTTATCGATCATCGATTAAGCAGGTCTTCATGCGCATGCGTGCTGCTCAACCGCGAAACATGTAAAGCGAGTGTGCCGGAGTTATGTTTGGGACCATTTTACACCATCATGACTAGAAGTTTGCGTCTGCATTCGCAGCCTTTTGTTTTGTGCAAATGTAAGTTGTAATACTGTTTATTTTGTGTATGCCTATCTATATCGGATTTATCTCGCATTGGATGCATTTGGTTAAGAATGAACTCTGTAGTAAAGCGTCAGCTTCAGCGCGTGCAGCTCAAACGGCAGTGCACGACTAATGACTATTGGGACTGTAATATTACATAACATTATAAAGAGAACAATATTGTAATAAAACATTGTGAATTATTTGGGTTTAGTTGCCATGTCGCGTTGCTCCAGGAAGACCGCGTCCACATCCACAACATGAGTAGTTCTGAATGAATGGCACGTAACTTAGTTCAAGTTCACTTGTGAATGAATTTGCGTCATTTTGTGCAGATATAATTTGTAATATTATGTTTATTTTGAATATCAGTGCCTGAATTTCATTTTGGAAAATGGGGGGGAAATCCCCCCTTAGGTGATTCTTATGGGGGGGATTTTTAATTTGAGGGGGGAGTTTAGACTTTTTCTTTTTTACATTTATCTCGCCTAAATGTAGGCTTACTCATTGCATTTTTACAATGGGGTAATTTTGTTCTTAAGAATTTACACAGCTCAAGGAAGCTTGATTTCAATCTTTGAATTAAATTGAAAAAAGTAGCACAAATAAATACAATAGAATAAAGATACCAATAAAGAGAAAAAAGAGAAGTTTTTGCTTAGGTCTAAAACTAGTATTCAGAAATACTGCGCAGAGACTGAAAAAAGTAATCAAATGTAAAATAACACTAGGTAGTATTTTAGTCCTGATTAAATTAAATACATAGGCTATCAATCCTGATTCCTTAAAATTAAAGCTATGTTTTGTTGTTTTGACAAACAAATTAATGACAGACAAATGGCTGCTGTCCCTTTAAGAGCTAATGCACGGATCCTGTTTTCATTGATTATACGGTCACGTGCGATTTATGCTTAAGACATAACAACCGACTGTGTTTAGAGGATATCACTAAGACCGAAATTGACATAATTTTCTTATGTTTTTGACTGTTTAAGCGATATAATCCACGAAAAATAACTTTTGTTACCCGCGAGCTGTTTGTGAGGAGGCTTTACTCTATGTATGTGTGCAGAGAAAAAAAAAAACACTTCTCAGACAGCACGCAAGTACCGAATAGTTTAAAATCGCGTGAATGTTTAAACTGGTGAGACTTAAAAAGACGTGCAAATGGTAAACTTTAGTTACTCGTGATGCAATGCTGGCCCGATTATGGAGATGGTCCTCACTGCAGAGCATAAAATCCGGGGGGAGGAGTCGGATAAAATCCAACTCCTCCCACCTTACATACCTAAACCTACCAATCTCCACCCCCTGATCCCTAAACCTACCCATCTCCACCCCTAAACCTACCAATCTCCACCCCTTATATAAGATCCGACTCCTCCCCTCGGATCTTGTGTACTGCATTGAGGTGCTACTGCGATTATGCAAGTGACAATTCCGTCTATCCCGACTCCCGAAATGCGAGAGTGTATTATCGCCGCCTGCTGCGCGCTTAACGATTACCTTGTGCAACCCATATGAGAGACGAGAGATAGAAGACGCAGCGCCGCTGAATCACTCGTTTCACACGTTTGTGAAATTGCGTCTCGCAGACAGTTTTAAAATGACTGATTTGATTTTACAATCTGTGTGGATTAATTTACTAATACAACCTACATGCTAAAGTGAATCAATGTTTGCGGGAATTTCCCGCATTATAAATGGGAGACCTGCGGGAATGATACAAAATATGCGCAATACCCGCAATCCCGCGCCGAAATTCAAGCCCTGAATATATCGGATTAATCTCATATAGGATGCGTTTTTTTTAGATAATTAACGTGCTAGCAAAGTGCTCCAGTTTAATGGTAGCAGATTCATTCAGCGCGTGCAGTTGTTCCAGGAAGAGCGCGTCCACAACGGTCACACATTCTAAGCGCATACGAGGCGGCGTTGGTGACACGTTGTATTAGTAGTTATATTTGATTATTAAATAATTAATTTAATTATCAATCACATCGAAACATTTTACAATCCTACTAGCCCTTTATTTATATTGAAAACTATTCTAATTGATTTGGTGAGGAACATAGCGTTTTGAGCAGCATTTGCAGACCCTGTCATGCTCTCATAGCCACTGCAGGTGACGCATATCGCAGTATTAAGGCTAACGATTAATCGATTAATTGATCGTTAATTTAAACGACGATCGATCATGGGAATTTGTGAAAATTGACATCCCTAGTATGAACGCAGATGTTGTTTATGCTTTCCCCCTTAAAATGCAGATATTAGACAAGAAAATCTCCCTAAACGCAAACCCCTCACCGCTAGCTGAGGACAGGATGAATTTTACCAACTAAAAAAGGACTGTTCAAACTAAAAACTATATATCTATTAAATTATAGGCCTAAAAAATCCTCTCAGTATTAAAGAATAGCAGAGTCTACACCACAGCTTACACGATAACACCACAGAGAAACGAAAACAAAAAAATCACTTTCAGAACGATTTTACCAGCTGAGAAACGCTAGAAACATTGGCAGTAGGGGTGTAACGATACCCTCATGTCACGATTCGATACATATCACGATACGATATTATAGAGATACTCCAAGACGTGGTAAAAGGGTAACTTTTTTTTTTAACTGTTGATTAAAATGCCTAATTTGCAAAACATTGGGGGAGGAAATGAATAGGCTTAAAGATTTGTTTTAGACAAATATGCTTGCACTCTGTCACCAACTAGATATATTTAAATTAATGTAGGCCACTTTTCACTGGTAACAAAAGACATTTGGCATTATCAGGACCCACAAATATTCCCCCACTGCATTATATTATTTTTATATATATATATATATATATATAGATAGATAGTAGTTTAATGTAGTATTGACACAAACTCTGTAAACTTGATTGTTTCCCCTCACACAGTAATTTTTATTTTGGGTGTACTATACACAATACATATTGTCACTTTCCACAATATATATTGTTGCATTTTTGTATTGCGATACATTGCTTAATTGACAGCCAATCGGAATCAATTCTGCTATAACATGCTTCAGTATATAAGCAGCAGTCAAAGATGCGATCACAATAAACAGAACATTACCGTCTGCTGGTTGGACCCTAACACAGTTATGGTTGGTGTGAATGGGCCTTAACTGTTTACGTCTCTGTGACTGAAAGTCACAAAGCATATCCAGATTGAAAAGTGTGCATATTGGGTCTACAGCTTATCCACATAAAGAAGCAGCCGGCACATACCCAAAGCAACATCTTTTCCTCAAACCCTATCCCTGACATGACGGTCCTCGTAGTGAAGAACTGTCCTTACATTTCAGGTCAGTGTCATGCCCATCCCCCAACGCACGAGTTATGAAAATGAATGAACCGAGCAAGGTACATTTTACTCGAATTTGAGATGTCACAACAGCGTCTTTAAGACGACAGTCCACGTCAGCCAGTCTAGTATGATGCCCAACCATCCTACACTTAACATTGCCTGTGTCAAAGAGAAGAAAACAATGAAGGAACATGCGCTCACTTACTTTCTGTTTCACTGATGAGGAAGGATTCACACTGCATTCAGTCACAGCCACTGATGTCTCGTCACACAATTCCTGTAATTATGAGAAAGACAGGTACAACACTGAGGCAAGGATGTTTGCCAATTGGTCACCGCAACTAATTCTAGTATCAACCAAAGTCTAAATATCTAGTGTCCCTTTCATGGCTCCGTCGTGCACAAAGCAGACATGCAGAATTGTTTTAAATAATCTGCATCATATAAAAAACTAACATTCATGAAATACAGAACATGGTTGAATTTCAGTGATAAAGTCTTTAAGAGACTCACCCTTAAACGCCAAGGCCAAGAGGAATCTCCATAGTTGTATGTGACCTCCTCATCTGGAAAGATATGTCTTATACTAAACAGACACAGGTGTGGCCTTCCGTCAACAATGATTGTCTTGACTTTGCAATTTGGATTTTTGTCATAATCATTCACCAGTCGTCCAAGTGAATGTCCACCGTCCTCTTTTGTTGCATCTATGCTGTGATAAAAATAGTCCAGTAAGAAACTTAAAACATAGACACACACTGAAACATACGGTTCTAACTGAACATTTGGGTTAGGCTAACCTTGGCCTATTTAACCTATATTCAAATACACATTGTGAAAGTTAACTTGACTTCCTAAGAATTTAATAGGTCAGATGATCCACTTAAGGTAAAAAAATAATACCCCAGTTGAAAAATAACCATGTTATTGATTATCACTAACTAATAAGTTCCTAATATTATGAGAACCCTAGTAAATCTGATATTGTAATAGTGCTGCACGATTAATCTTATCGCAACCGTGATGTCAAGCCTATGCGATTATATGATACAAAATGCTGCGATTTTATGTAAAATAAACAATGGGCTGTTACGCAATTAACGCAGCATCTGTTATTTTTTGTCATCCTTTGGCTAGTGTTACATGATAATGCTCTCATGCGATTGCTTAAAACCATTCATGCGAGACAAGTCAAAAGAGAGCGCGCTGAATGTCCGACTGTGACTCACAGAAAGACACGCGCCAGAATACAGTTCTCTTTCGCGCTTGAACGAACAATAACACACACAATTATGCCAAAATGTCGTTTGTCGAGTATCTTCATAACATAAGAGCAGTCTTATGATGGACGTATAGAGTTGTGAGAGGATGAGGCGCATGTGAGATCCGCGTCTCTGTCAGCAGCGGCTGCTCTTAAAGGGCCAGCAGCCAAAGCTTTCTGTCAGTAAAGTTAATCAAAGAACAAAGGGGACAGAGAAAATTACTCACTGCTCTTGACTAAAGAACTTATGTAGCTTTAATAAGGATTAGTCTATTTATTATTTATGCAGCGCAGACTGTTTGATAACTTTATTAAATTTCTGTATACCTGTTAGACAGGAAGGGCACAGGTAAATATTACATTTATTATGGGTTTATGTGAGGATTATTTGAAGTTCACTTAAATTAAAAGCGGTTATATTTTTTGAAGTCTAATAAATGTTTTTTTTTTTCAATTATAGCTTTCAATTGTAATGATGGAATCACTGTAATGTTGGATGGCTATAATTAATGTTTTAAATGGGGGTGGATTAATTTATATCCAGACATCAATGGCTTAGATGTTATCAATCATTTAGTTGTTGTTGCTAGTTTGAGTTGAGAAATACACATTTCAGAATTAGCACTATTCTGTGTGTGCATTTTGCTTTAGATCCAAGCAAGTTGACTCATGAAACCATTTGTTTATTATATCGCAATCGCATATTCCAATTGCAATATTGACCTCAATCGCAATATGACATTTTCCCCAAATCGTGCAGCCCTATATTGTAATAATAATAATCATCATAATCATAACTGTTTTTATTAGAATGACATGCAACTAGTTTGCTCTGAATATGAACCAAAAATAAATAAATAAACCAAAAAAGAAACAGCCAGCTTACCAATAACGTGTTCCATTCCATGTGTAGTCAAACAAGTAGTTGCCTTGTACATCTTTAACATGTTTACTTTGAACCATCCACCTTTGTTGTTGAATACCGTGGGATTCTCTCTCAATGTGCTCAAGTGCAAACACACCTCTCCCTAAAAGGGCAAAATAATATATAATAATACAAATAAAACATGAATCCAAGTGCACCTATATGTTACACAGCTAACCAACCTATCCTTTTAAAGAGTTAAATCCTGTAAAACTGTGTAATGTAATATGAGGTGCAGGAAATAAAAATAAAAAAATCAAGCATTGGTTTTCACTGTGATATAGCCTACTAGTTGAATTTGGTTACACTATTCTCTGTATACATAGTTTTAAGTATTTATTTTAAAATAATAATAATAAAAAAAATTTTTAAAATTTTTTTTTTTTTCATCTCTTAACCTTAATGAAAATGAGCGGCTTACCCAAGGGTAAAATGTGTGAATGTGAAAGATCATGTCCAGACTGCCAGCAATAGGCCTACTTTTCATTCTTACAAGTGCATGCCTACTTTATGATTTGATTTGCCTGCAGTCTGAACATAGTCAAATTGCCTTGTGGTGCACAATTTACCTTTGAATGTGTTGATTTGTCGTCCCTCAATGAAGGCTTTGTCTTTGCCCGACAATATGTGTTCTTTTGCATCCTGCTCAGGTTTTATTCTCTTCTTTCTTAACATGTTGACTGAAAACATTCCAGACAACATAATTAGTATGTATTTATAAAGATAGATAGATAGATAGATAGATGCTTTATATACAGTACATTATTGTCAGACTGTAGTCTATATCAATAAATACAACATTTTACACATAAAGTTGATAAGTGAGGTTTTGAGGCTTGTTACTTTTGATAAGAAACAGTCTCCGATTTCAAATTCAGTCCATTTTAATACCATTTTATCACTCTTTAATGTGGCGCCTTAGATCAAACGAAGCTAAACTCGTTACTTAGAAAAAATAACTATAGAGAGAAAGTTTTAGAAAATGTTACATGTATTACACCTGATTTACATTAAAATAATAAATGTAAAATCGAATTGGAAATAGAATCGACAGCATGTGAATTAAAATTGAATGGAATCATAAAATGTCTGCTAATATCCAGCCCTAAAATGAATCAACTAAATATTTTTTCAAGTCATTCTAATGACAGTAACGTTACATTAATGAAAGTATACTTTTACATTAGTTTCGTTTCTGTTTATTTAATATATTTCTGTATCTTACTGTATTAAACTGTAAATTCATCCACTCAACTTTACCAGTCATCATGATGACAACATAGATTTGATTTATTTCAAAATGTTAATTAATTCTCTCAAGCATCCATGGAGATGTATCTTTCATCAACTAATACTAATACTTGTATGTGTCTATATGAACAACAAGAGAATTTCGTTTAAGTACCAAACAAAACAAAAAACGTGAATAGCATGTGCAAGTTGTTTGGAGACGCCATTTTAACTGCTTATGGACTTAAATTAGCCCGATTAGTGGCCACGTTTAAAGTAATGTAAGTTAACTAACGTTATTTAAAACTGTCTGACTCATGACACTTAACTCCATAAAGGTAGAATATATAAATAAACGCACTTACCTTCCTCGTGATAAAGTGAAAATCTCCCACTATAGCTCGTCAACTTCGCTCGAATTCTGCTAATTAATCTTTCATTATGATGATTAATCTTCTGATTAATCACACCGTCACACCACACGTCTGCGATAGAAGATCAGAGGCGCAGGCGTGCTGACTTTGACGGATGTGAAATGCAGCCAATCACTGACGAGGATTCCAGCAGCCAATCACTGACGAGGATTCCAGCGTTCCACCAATGAATCGCGCTTGGGCGTGGTTGTGGGTGTATGAAATGTGTATGATACTGCAGTAACGTCGAATTTCACATAGAGGGAGATTAAACACTCTGAGCATACACTGGCACACACTGAAAAACGGGTACAACGGATTTATAAGGACATATTGAGAAAAAGCGGGAGGTGGTTAGGCGCAGCCTGATAAGCCTTTCTACACTGCTCGACTTATGAGGACATTAGTGCTGTCCTCGTAGTTACGGCATGTCCTCATAGAGTCGGTATGTATCCATGGTTTTTGTCCTCATAATCAGGTCGCACCAACGCACACACACACACACACACACACACACACACACTCTCTCTCTCACACACACACACACACACACACACACACACACACTCACTCACTCACTCACTCACTCATTCACTCACTCACTCACACACTCACTCACTCACTCACTCACTCACTCACTCACTCACTCACTCACTCACTCACTCACTCACTCACTCACACACTCACTCACTCACTCACTCACTCACTCACTCACTCACTCACACACTCACTCACTCACTCACTCACTCACACACTCACTCACTCACTCACTCATTCACTCACTCACTCACTCACTCACTCACTCACTCACTCACTCACTCACATGCACTCACACACTCACTCACTCACTCACTCACTCACTCACTCACTCACTCACTCACATGCACTCACACACTCTCTCTCACACACACACACACACACACACACACACACACACACACACACACACACACACACACACACACACACTCACACTCACTCACTCACTCACTCACACACTCACTCACTCACTCACTCACATGCACTCACAGACACACACACACACACACACACACACACACACACACACACACACACACACACACACACACACACACACACACACACACACACTACATCTGTATATTTTCATCTTCAGTATGTCTGGTTATATAATCCCAACAAAGTGCTCCGAGACCCAAATCACTGAAGTCCTGCTTAAATAATACACACGGTAGAACAAGTAAATAAAAAACAGACAGGAAAAAACCTCAGGACATACATTTGAATGTTCCCAAAAAAATTCTATGATAATTTTTTTTTTAATGCATGGAGAACATTCACTGAGAAGAAGACATACACTCTGACTAGACACAAATAATAATGAAAAAACTACATAAAATGATTCTAAATTATGAAAAAAATTCCGTTGACAGTCAACATGCAGGATTATTATCCGGATGAACTAAAATTAAACATATTCCAGGAATCATGGGAATCTTCTTGTGGACTAGATAAGGTTCAAAATAATATTTAAATAACAAATAAATACAAAAACAATGCATTGTGAACAGTCACTGTGAAGTGCAAGACAATAAAATAAATAAAAAATGATAATATGATTTTCACTTTCTGGAATATTTTTATGAACATTTTCCATCGAAACTGAACCAGCTCATGTTCTTAAAGGGACAGTTCACCCAAAAAGCATTTCAAAAATCATTTGCTCGCCCTCATGTCGTTCCACACCTGTATGACTGTCTCTCTCTTCCGGAACAAAAAAGAAAACATTTTGAAGAACGTTGGGAACCAAACCTTCTGTGTTTCACTGAAGAAAGTCACTGAATATTGAGTTTTAATGACATGAGTTTGAGTAAATTCGGGTGAACTGTCCCTTTAAAGAATGTCTCTGGTCTTACTGTGCATGTCTCACCAGCCAATCAAATTATGAAGAATAAAATCAAGCCCCGCCCCCACATTGATTTAATCTGTATATTTTCAGTTTCACTCAAACATCACATTAATGATGTTTATCGTCATGGAGATTCAGTGCAGGATGAGTGACAGCAACACTAATCAAACATCATCCAGATCAGCATCATCTGACATACTGCACCATCCTGACACCTGATGATCCCGGTAATCCCACTGTTTTATTGAGGATTACAGTGGATGTGGAAGGATTTGAAAGAATCCCAGAATGACCTGCTGTGACCCGAGACCTCATGATGTGATTCCTGTCCCTCTATCAAAGATGTGAGTGTGGATTACAGAGTTGTGGTTGTTAACTAAAACTATATATTAAAAAGTTTTCCGTAATTTAAATAAACCTGGGATAAAAATGTATAGTTTAGATATAAACACTGATGTCTACGACTGTGATCAATACAGAGTAAATCACCGTTTGAAAGTAACTTGATGTTTCAAATAATGATTGTATTAATCACATCGTTACACCAGTAGGTGGCGACAAGTGACTGTTAAAAAATGAGTCGTTGAATCATTCATTCAAGAGATTCATTCAAAAACGCTGATTCATCCAGTAATGAAACAAGTCTTTATGAGTGAGTCGTTGAATTATTCATTCAAGAGATTCGTTCAGAAAACGCTGATTCATCCAGTAATGAAACAAGTCTTTATGAGTGAGTCGTTGAATCATTCATTCAAGAGATTCATTCAAAAATGCTGATTCCTCCAGTAATGAAACAAGTGAAGTCTTCATGAGTGAGTCATTGAATCATTCATTCAAGAGATTCATTCAAAAATGCTGATTCATCCAGTAATGAAACAAGTCTTTATGAGTGAGTCGTTGAATCATTCATTCAAAAGATTCGTTCAGAAACGCTGATTCATTCAGTAATGAAACAAGTGAAGTCTTCATGAGTGAGTCATTGAATCATTCATTCAAGAGATTTGTTCAGAAACGCTGATTCATCCAGTAATGAAACAAGTGAAGTCTTCATGAGTGAGTCATTGAATCATTCATTCAAGAGATTCATTCAAAAATGCTGATTCATCCAGTAATGAAACAAGTCTTTATGAGTGAGTCGTTGAATCATTCATTCAAAAGATTCGTTCAGAAACGCTGATTCATCCAGTAATGAAACAAGTGAAGTCTTCATGAGTGAGTCATTGAATCATTCACTCACTCTTTTCGTCTTAATAATTAATTCAAATTAATGACTTTTTTTTTTTTTAAATAGACTGCAGAAATGAAGATTTTGTCAGAATTTCTAGTAAGTTACATGTTATTTTTGTTTAGTAAGAATCGTGGGAGAATCATGATCTCAGCAGCTCTACTGACGACTAGTGACTCATTTGAGTGTTATTATTTCTCTGAGGAATTTAACACTTAAAACATTATAAATGTGAGCTAAAGATTAATCACTGAGCAATCTTCATTTTTCTCTGAGAAGTCTAGAAGCAGCACAGGCATGTTTCTGCAGCAGGATGGTTCATCCGCTCGGTGTTTGCATGTATTGTTCATTACGAGGGACACAGCGCCACCTGGTGGACAAGAGCAACCTTTATAAATGAACAACTGACTCGACAATGTCTTTTATATAAATAAAATAAATCAAAGACAAAATTCTAATTCAACCTCAATCATTCGATCAGATGTAAAGAGAAGAATGTAAATGTGTGTATTCAGATCAGGTTTTAATATTCTGGCTATAAAACAGAGAGAAACATGTGACTCCTCCTTAGACCAGATGCTCTGTTGGAGAATCATCTGATATGTACAGTCAGAGGTTTGAATGATGGATGGATTGTATTTTTATTGATTTTGAAATCATTTTTGTGAAATATTATTACAGTTTAAAATATCTGTTTTCTATGTGAGTAAATTCAGCATCATTACTCCAGTCTTCAGTGTCACATGATCCTTCAGATGATTCTTAATCATCACTTTTTCTTTTCTTTTTTTTTACCCTTTAAGTTGCTAATTTAAGACCGTATTTAACCCAGGGTTAATGTAATCCTGCATTATCCTGCAGTTTATATTTCACCTTATTAATTCACCACAGTGTCAAAAGTAATGCCAGGATTACATTGCTTAACCTTGGCTTAAAATAGAGGTTAATCCACTTCAGTTATTTGTATAGTGCTTTTTACAACACACATTGTTCCAAAAATGAAAAAGAGAGAAAGAAAAACAAGCAGCCAAAGGCAACAATGGCAAAGTAAAACTTCCTATAATGTGTAAATAGATAAGAAACTCTGGGAAAATAATAATAACAATAATAATATTTATATATACTAATTTTTATTATATAAAACAAGCTTTGCAATATTATAAAGGCCGATAAAAACAGATACAAAACCAGAGCATAGTCCAAGTGACGGAAAATGATTATTTGAAGCACACTCTTAAACACTGATGTGTGTGTGTGTGTGTGTGTGTGTGTGTGTGAGAACATGAGCTCAACACTAGAGGGCAGGAGAGTCTCACTCATTAATGATGGTTATGCTGCTGATTACTGATGATGATGATGATTACCTCACGCTGTAATCAACAAATGAGGTCATGTGTTCACTGTGGACATCAAATAATTGAGCTCTGAGCATCTTGATCCTGTCAGCATCTATAATATGATGAAAAATCACCGTTACATCAGTCCAACATGCTAATATAATCCTGGAGCGGAAGGATTTCACTGAGGTGATATGATACCATGATGACTAAAATATCAACCAATGCTACTTAAAATTAAATTAGAAAGAGCTAGACATAAATATCATAAACAATTTGAAAATTCACCACTATTTTAGTGAAAAATAACCAATAATTCCGGTGCAAACATTACTCGAAAAATCAACATTAATACCAACAAGAATTAACGTTATTCCATTGAAAAACTCCTATAATTCTGGAGAAAATCACCAATGATAACAGCAAAAATTCACATAATTACTTCGAAAATCACCCCTATTTTAGTTAACATTAATACCAACAAAATGCTGGGGGAAAATCACCCATAATTCCAGTGAAAAATCCCTTATTCCAGTGAAATACTAACACAGCCATATGGATCAGCTGATCTGAGATCTGCACTGAGAAGATCCTTACAAAGAAATATTATTTGATATTGCAATATTCACGAACCATGGCATTTACATGTACTATTATTACCATAGTATCATATTCAAAAACATGGTAATAACAATAACTTCTGATAGTAAGGAGGAGTGCAGTAAGATGCTCTCTCTCCCTCTCTCTCTCCCCCCTCTCTCTCTCTCTCTCTCTCTCCCTCTCTCTCTCTCCCTCCTCTCTCTCTCTCTCCCTCTCTCTCTCTCCCTCCTCTCTCTCTCCCTCCTCTCTCTCTCTCTCTCTCCCCTCTCTCTCCCTCCTCTCTCTCTCTCTCTCTCCCCTCTCTCTCCCCCCCTCTCTCTCCCCCTCTCTCTCTCTCTCCTCTTTCTCTCTCTCTCTCTCCCTCCTCTCTCTCTCTCTGTCTTCTCTCTCCTCTCCTCTCTCCCTTCTCTCTCCTCTCCTCTCTCTCCCTCTCTCTCTCTCTCCATCTCTTTTGTAGGCGAACAGCAGATGGTGGTCTGTTCAATGAACATTCAATGAACAGTGATTGGTTGTCATGGGTCACATGACCTGTTGATATTTGACTAGTGAAGATCAGATGTTTACAAGATATGTATATTGCTGTAATCACTCAAGACAAATACAAGCTAAACAATCTCATCTGCTTTCTAAAGATATTGTAACTTCACAACATCCTCCAAAAATATCTCAAAGCTTCTGCAGTTTCTACTGGCTCAGATCTTTTGATTCAACCAATGAGAGGAGTTTGGGGGCGGGACTACGTGTTTGACTGGCCAATGAGGCACGGAGTTGAGGAAAGCTGTTTGGCTCAGCTTTAGTATAACTTTACACACTGAAGAGGAGAAATAAAACACTTTTCCTCAAAAGTTAATTGATCGTCCATCTCCAAAGTGTGTATTAGAGCGGGAATGGTCCAGGGTTTCTCATTAGCACATAAAAACACCGAGAGCGACGGTCGACATCTCCCTCCAGGCCTAATTGAGCTCTCGCTCCCTCACAAATGAGCATAACCTTCACTTCAAGCCTTCACATCCACAGTGTCTTCCTCTGAGCTTCACTGGACCCAGCGGAGCCGCTCATGCGGGATTAGATTTGAGAAGCTACAAAAATATCCATAAAACTTACAAGACAAGAGCAACAAATGATTTGCTTTGATTCAGGACAACAAAGCAGAAGCATTTCAAATCAGTCAGATTTTACAAGGAGATGCACATAAATGGTGTTTATATAAGGGGATAATAAAAATATAATAATAATGTAATATAGTGCTAAATAAACTCAATAGGGTGATGTGAAGCACAAAACCGCTTTGGGGTGTAAGACTGAAAATACTGGTTGAGGCCTGCATGAGGCAAAAGGCCCTGATGGCTAATTAACATTCGACCTCCCCCACACGGCCTGACTTCCTCTCACAAACTACTAAGAACAACTCATACAAGAACATGGTTTAATGTGAATGTTTATCATTGACTGTTACGTTTTTGGTGTCATTTGAAATGTCTCAAAGTGAGTGGTACAGATATCTCATATCCAGATAGATAAAATAAAAGGAAATAAGGTTTATAGAAGTTTAGAGAAAACTGGTCCAGATAATGCCACCCCCCTTTTGTTGAATAAGAAGCCATTTTGAGGGTGGCCTCCCCCATCCCCCATGTTACCTGGTCAAGGGGATAAAGGAAGGTGTGCTCTGGGTCTCTGGGCTCTTCTTGGCTGGACACGAATGGAATAGGGTCTCTGTCTCTCTCTCCCTCACTCTCTCTCTCTCCCTCTCTCTCTCTTTCTATCCCTTTCTCTCTCTCTATCTCAGGTACAAGCTGGGTAAGATGCTTTGGTGTAACCAATGTATAACCATGTTCTAGATATTTGAATTGATTGTGGAATTGATCTCTGATATCTGAAATATTAAATTATTACATGTGATTATTCTAACTGATTTTGACATTGTTCATTTAATGGTTAAAAGGAATAGTCAAACATTCGCTAACTTTTAGTGAGGCACAGATATTATTAAAATCTTTCATTTATGGAGTCAGATGAATTAACGAGAGAATACATGATTAATGTATTGCATTTAACCAACCAATACTTTGCATGAGAAAAGGACAGTAACACGTGATACCTTCCCAGTGTATTGGCGAACCGGCAATTGGACCATATATAACGGGCCTTACAGGGGTTTATGTTACGATAATGACCAGCTGACTCTCTTTTGAAACTGTGTATTAAAGAAGCCATTCTATTCCTAGTCTTACAGGTTTTCCTGCTTGAATGTTGATTATTCTCCTCATATTCTCCATTGTTGCGGCTCCTCTCTTCCCAGTCTGTCAGTAACGCTCTGTTTACTTCCTGTCTCTATGAAGCCCCTCCTTCTGAAAAGCACACTGTGCTCTGATTGGTCGGCTGGATCAGTGTGTTGTGATTGGTCGAGCGCATCGAGTGTGTTTGGGATATGTCCCGCCCCTTTCCATAACCGCCAGTTTAACACACTACTAACTAACTCAACCAGGCCCCGCCCCTTTATTCTGCGCATGAATTATTATAATGAGGAATATTGTGACGTGTTCCCGGAAGAAACTCAAGATACAATGAGTTCAGGAACACTGACACTGATATAGAGAAGAGCTGGAGCTTCTTCATGATCACACAGCAACATGACACACTTTAAGAGCTCATCCAAAGATGAAATCCGTTTCCTCCCGCTAACAGCGCTGATTCATGATAGCGATCTGTTGCCTCTCTCGTACACACACACACACACACACACACACACACACACGTCTTCAGTCTGTTTACACGGGCTCCTCTTTCATTAGTATCCATCTGGACATCTC
>NC_137146.1:1554115-1596615 GCF_949319135.1 Squalius cephalus | reverse complement strand
ACATCCGGTTTCTTTCTCAACTCTTCACTGATGACAGAACCGAGAGAACACTCGCAGAGACGGTGTTTAGACGTCATTGTGTGTGTGTGTGTGTCCGTTCAAGCGCAAGGAAACACAAAAGAGGAATTAATGTTCGAGCGCTGACTGAAACACACCTCTCTCTCTTTGCGGTTTGGGTGTGTGTGGCTGTGCGCACAGATTTTACAATTTTATTTTTGTAACTATACACAACACATATTGTTGCATTTTTGTGTTGCCATATATTGTGACACCCGTAGGTGTTTGTTGGGGTTATCTGCTCAATATAGCCACGCAAAGCTAGCTATTTAAACATCAATATAATCATATTTTTAATAATAATTAAATATAAATATGAGTATTTAATGTATTAAATTGGTATTATAATTAAACATAGTAATATTATATAAAGTTAGCTTTTTAACTAGGTATTTTAATTTGACACAAAATTTATTTAAAAATGAAGAAATGTATTAAATAAAATAAATTAATAAAATATTTATTAAATATTTATTAAATATTATTAAAAATATTTATAAAAAAAATCTATGATTATATATTATTTAAATCCAAAATTAAATATATATTATAAAAAGCATATAATATTATATATGTATAATGTGTGCATTAACTTTCTGCCAAGAAAATTATTACCCAAACCCTTTTAATTTCATTCTGTGCAGTTTCATACGTCCTTGCTTTAAAGGATTACATCATCAGCTCTCTCTATGAATGAAAGCAGCCGAAGCTTCAAGCCTAACTAACTGAAGGAACAATAATAATAATAATTTGTTACATTTATAAAGCTTTAGATATGAAATCTATTTGAAATTGTCCATACTGGATATTAGTGCCCCAATCATGATTATGAATTATAAGACTTAATTTATCCAGCGACTGTGAAGGTCGAAGCCAGCGGAGACTCAAACTCATACTTCTCCTTTTCATTCCCCATAACTGATTCCAAATCTCATTTTCCGTGTGTGAGACTGAGACGAGTGTAAATGGAGGAGGTTTGTCCTCTTGACAGGTTTATTATTGCGAGGACAGGAGGAAATAAGCGCAGGCCTTGAACGAGCCTCATCTCCACACTCGTGGGCCGAGAGACCGAGAGCTTCACAGAACACAGCATCGAGAGGAGAGCGCTTAGAGAACGACACGTCTGACAGCGTGCCGATGTACAGTAATCACATCGCTTGTCCTCTGTGGGCATTTGGTACATTTTCACTTGTTTTTGGTGTTGCAGGAAAACACTCGCAGAACATCGCCTCTAAAACAGCGGACAAGATACATTTATAATATCAGCCACATTCATTATTAGCCATAATTGTGTTTTTCTTTCATGCATGCTCATTAAAATCATTTTTAAACGGGAAGACACTCATTAACACCTAGAGATCAGATCTGTGGAGAACGAGTCTGTGTTTGTGTTAACATGAGGTGTGTGTGTGAGTGTGAGAGAGAGAGTGAGTGTGTTTGTGTGAGGGTGTGTATACGTGCGTGTTTGTGTGCTTGTGAGTGTGTGTGTGTATGTGTGTGTGTGTGTGTGTGTGTGCATGTGGGCCTGTGTGAGTGTGTGTGCATGTGTGTGTGTATGCGTGCGTGTGAGTGTGTGTGTGAGCATGCATGTGTGTGAGTGTGTGTGCATACGTGCTTGTGAGTGTGTGTGCATGTGTGCGTGCATGTGAGTGTGCATGCGTGTGAGTGTGTGTGTGCGTGCGTGTGAGTGTGTGTGTGTGTGTACATGCGTGCATGTGTGTGTGTGCGCATGTGTGTGTATGTGCATGCGTCTGTGTGTGTGTGTGTGGTGACACTCCCCATGATCTGTGTCACTGTTTATTCTGTTCGCTTGGCAGCCGTATCTGGGCAACAGAAGTCACTGCAGGGCAAAACAGAGATACATGAGCGAGAGACCAACACACACACACACACACACACACACACACACACACACACACACACACACACACACACACACACAATATCTATCTATCTATCTATCTATCTATCTATCTATCTATCTATCTATCTATCTATCTCTATATCTATCTATCTCTATCTGTCTATCTATCTATCTATCTATCTATCTATCTATCTATCTATCTATCTATCTATCTATCTATCTATCTATCTGTCTATCTATCTATCTCTATCTGTCTATCTATAACCCTTAATAACCCTTAATATATAAAACGTCCCGTTGAACGACACTCTGAACAAGAGTGGTCAAGTCAAAGAAACGGCTTTTGCTTCATATAATGCCGCTAGAAGCTCGTTAGGGATGAGGGATATTGGCTCATTAAGCCTAATGAGGAGCAAGTGCACTGCAGATTTAATGAAGCCCTGGGTGGGGTCATAACCTGTTCATTTCCAGGGCTTATCCATGAACAAAGGCCTCGTGAGTATAACGGATCAATCCGCAGAACAATAAACAAGCAACAACACAAACTATGACCTTAGAGTCTCCTGTAATATAGAGCAAATTAAGAAGAGCATAATGAGGCGGTCTTCGTTCTGAGCGTCTATTAGTGTTCTTGTAATCTGACCTTTGATATGTGGTGGGAATACTAAAATTACACACAAATACTAAATAAACAAGACAGGTCATGACTTTTTTTTTTTTCATGCCTAGTGCCATTTTTTCCTCAATATAAGTCGCATTTTTTGAGCATTTGTTTTTCATCAGAAACATGCTGTGACTTCTGTTCCAAAGCAAATTACATAATTCAATTACCGCCAAACACATTTGGATTCATGCTGAATATGAGAGGTAATCGAACCCAAGTTTTCATGTATAGCGCATTTCCAACACGCCGGTAGTTTTAGTTTCCCTTCAAATACATACAAGACAGGCTTAATTTACACATTCTGCATTAAAAATTATTGTCTTTGACTGTAACATTTAAAGTCCCCCTGTAGTCAATAATTGCATCCCTTAAAACTCATCTTTGATCACCAAAATTATATATTTCAATGTGTTTTCCTTGAAAAGTCTTAAAATATCTTGAATGTAACTCGACACTCTCGCCTCATTTAGTATGCGCGGTTCTATGAATATGCAAATGAGCCCCGCCTCCACTCACTCACTCAGCTCAGAGATCCACTGGTTGACGATCACACGTTGATCTGATTGGTTACAAGGTAGTTTGTGACGTCAGAAACACCAGCGATTTCAAAGCGTGTTTTTGAGTCTGTCTTTGGTTCACTGCAGTTTTAAGGAGGAAATACTCAGCAATGCTGTCGACTTATGAATTTACACATGGTTTGTCTTAAAGCAGATTAAAAACACCACATAGACACATAAACTACATTAAAAGCTGGATTTGCTAGGGCTGCACAATACTGAAGAAAAATGCGATATGCGATAACTCATTAAATAATGTGATATTCGATATGCGATACGATAATGCTTAAAGGGATAGTGGCTAGTTCACTTTGAAATAAAATTTTGGTATGTTTTAGCTTACCTCAAGGGCATCCAAGATGTAGGTGTCTTTTTCTCCGCAGTAGTTTCAATTTTGATATTTTTAGGTCAAACCGTTCTTGTCTGTCAGTCATTTCATGCAGGTCTGTGGTCACTGTCTCAAAGAGCATGCACAGAGTCCAAATTAAAACAATTCCCCATCGTCCAAATTAAACAATTCCCCATCGTAAGTACACATTGATGGCCTAAGACACGAAACGAGCGGTTTGTGTGAGAAAACGAACAGTATTTATATCGTTTTTTAACTCTTGTACACAACCACGTCCAAGTGATCTGAGGGCGCGGGCGCATCCTGCTGTGTGACGTGTGCGCAGACTGGTGCATAGATATATATACACTAGATGTTGCCTTGACTACGGCAGTTCATTGGAACGAATTTCTTTAAGGTGACATCTAGTGCATATATATATGCATCAGTCTGCACACACGTCACACACCAGGATGTGCTCGCGTCCTCAGATCACTTGGACGTGGCTGTGTATAAGAGGTAAAAATGATATAAATACTGTTCGTTTTCTCACACAAACCGCTCGTTTCGTGTCTTAGGCCATCAATGTGTACTTACGATGGGGAATTGTTTTAATTTGGACTCTGTGCATGCTCTTTGAGACAGTGACCATAGACCTGCATGATATGACTGTCAGACAAGAACGGTTTGACCTAAACATATCAAAATTGAAACTACTGCGGAGAAAAAGACACCTACATCTTGGATGCCCTTGAGGTAAGCTACAACATACCAAAATTTTATTTCAAAGTGAACTATCCCTTTAAAGTGTGTAAAATTAACTTAAATGATCTTTAAAATATATTTAAAATTATATAACCTACATACGTGTTTCACATTCTTTTTGTGACAAGAAAACATCCCTACAACTTCTGAAAGTGAACATCAGTGTTTTACTGTGGCGTAAGAAGTGTTATTTTAACATCAGTGTAAACCACAGGGTTCAGCTTATCCTACATTAGGGTTATTAAACAACACAAACTGAATAATCAAATGTAAAAATAAAACACTGCTTAGTTTTCGCTGTATGAATTAAATATATCCTGATTCTTATTAAAGCTACTAGAGTTATTCAGCCGAGAGCAGTGAGTGATTTTCTCTCTGTCTTTAGTTCATGACTCCAGTTATTGCAAGTCGTTGAGATATATACATTTGCGATATTTCAATAATTTCGATATATTGTGCAGCACTAATTTTCACCACATATGAATTATGTCAATGCCAAGTAAGTGACATTGTCCTACCTACAAAAGAACCATCAAAAAACCTTAGAAGTTGCTTGTTCCCTCATTACCATTGGTCCCTCGTTCCCCCGCTCCGGCAGACGGATGCAGAACAGCTCAGGATCAATAAAAGAGATTTCTAGCAGATGAGTGATTAAGGATGGTTATTAAGCCCATCAGTGGCGTTCGACGCCGCAGCCGGTAGATCAGCACTCGCACTGGTCATTAAAGAGCTCGTTCATTCTGGCGAGTGTAAATCTCGCCCGGCGTGACGCCTGACCACGAGAGCCGTGATTTATAAGGGAAGCTGTAAAACACAGGCCGCGTGTCAACAGGTGACGAGGAAACCTCGAGACACGAGCCTCAGCGGTGGACTAATGTGAACAGCGTGTTGATGATCTCTGAGCCGAAGGAGGGGAAAAATCTTGATTGAGTGATCAAACTTCAGGACTGCGATTTGACAAATCACACAGAAAATGACTTTCCAGTGAAAGCCACGCTGGGGCCATTAAAGTGCTGAATTAAATGATGCCACTAAGCTAGAGAGAGACAGTCCAAAGTCAAGACAAAATATGCATAAATATTATATCTATATAAATCATTTTGTTATATATAAGTAGGGCTGCAGCTATCGATTCTTTTTGTAATCGATTAATCTAGCACTTAATCGATCGATTAATCGGATATTCATTTTTGTAATCGAGTTAATCGAGTAACTCGATGAATCGTTTCAGCCCTATATATGTCATTTAATTTTAAATATATATATATATATATAAACATAAAAACATCATAAAATTAGAGCAAAATTAAAACGATCTAATAACACCTATCTAATCTAAACAGGAACGGTTTAAAAAATGTGCAAATTATATTTGATTAGAATTAGTTGGCATTAATTATGGTTGAAGTGTAAAGTTAGCAGAACTTAAAGTCTTCCTGTAGTCAATCATTTTATCCCTTAAAACTCATCTTTGAACACCAAAATGACGTTTAAACGTTTTTTTCCTTGAAAAAATGTCTTCATGTCTTAAAATAGCTTGAATGTAACTTGACACCCTCACCTCATTTAGTATGCGCGGTTCTATGAATATGCAAATGAGCCCCGCCTCCACTCACTCACTCAGCTCAGAGATCCACTGGTTGACGATCACACGTTGATCTGATTGGTTACAAGGTAGTTTGTGACGTCAGAAACACCAGCGATTTCAAAGTGTGTTTTTGAGACTGTCTTTGGTTCACTGCAGTTTTAAGGAGGAAATACTCAGCAATGCTGTCGACTTATGAATTTACACATGATTTGTCTTAAAGCGTATTAAAAACACCACATAGACACATAAACAACATTAAAAGCTGGACTTGCACCTCAGGGGGACTTTAAGTGCAGTTCTAGTTTCTACATTCGCTTGGCACATGCCAGTCAGCGGGGCGGTCGAGTGGCGCATGGATTAGCCGAGCTGAAATGCATCATGGGGCATCAGTCACTCACCCTTCACTCGTTTACCACCTCTCTCTCTCTCTCTCTGCACTGAGATGAACAGAGTCACCTTCAGATGTGGAGCGCACAGGAGTCTGTCTGTTCAGCGTATGGCTAGTGGTGCGTTTACATAAAGAGTCGAACCGGCACCTGACCCTGACCCTGTTTAGACCATCTACCGTCTTCATAATGCAGCGTTCACTGGCACGGTTTAAAGCTGCTAATGCTACTGTTCAAACGTTTGGGGTCAGTATGTTTTTATTTTATTTTAAATACATTTATATTTTTATGCAGTAATGATGCATTACATTGATCAAACGTGACAGTAAAGGCATTTATAATGTTACAAAAGATTCCATTTCAGATAAATTAGGGATATATCACAATATATCAGCCACCATATCACTATCGGCCGATATATGTTCATTTTTAATGTAAGAAAATTTGACGGATATATTAAAGCTGATAATTAATGTATTATTTCCTTCAGCTGAGACACTTCAGATGTTCAACATGATGGTTTTGAATTGCTTGAAATAAGATTAGAATCACTTCTAAAAAGGAAAGTACAGTAGTTATGTCTGTCAAATTATGAGAACATTATAATTGTGTGTTTGGTACGTGGGTTTTAATGGTGAGACTTTTATTTTTGTAATCAGGCTCTCAAAAATGATATACAAATTTGGGTTTAGATTTATAAGCCAATATATCGGTTATCGGCTTTCAAATATACAGAATTATCGGTTATCGGCCAAGATTTTCAATTTCATAAAAATAAAATCCACAATTTCCACAAACATACAAACTGTTTTCAACACTGATAATAATCATAAATGTTTCTTGAGCATCAAATCATCATATTAGAGTGATTTCTGAAGGATCATGTGACACTGAAGACTGGAGTAATGATGCTGAAAATCACAGGAATAAATGACACTTTACTATATATTCACATAGACAACAGATATTTTAAATTGCAATAATATTTCACATTTTACTGGCCAAATAAACGCAGCATTAGTGAGCAGAAGAGACTTATGTGATGTTATGCATTTCAGCATCTAAAAAATCTGCCTCAAAATAACCACCCAGAACACCTTAGCAACGTCCTAGCAGTTTTGCTCCAGTAATTTGAACGCGAGGACTGATTTGTCCTCTTTATTATAAGCATCTGCACCGGTCGGTGGTCTAAGCACACACACACACACCGGCACGGCTGTGTTTTAGGGCTGTCGTGAGCCTCAGTCGAGCTCCTGCTGATCAACAATAACATGTTAATGACTGTTTGCTCTACGGCTGGATGGGAACACAGGCTGCTAACCTCCTGCCTGTTGCAATTACGTCCAAAATACATCAAAACGAGCGATTCGAATGATAAACGCCTCACACACGCTGGGGAAAAAACGAACATTTATAGTCAAATATGTTATTTATCATTACTGAGTCAACTTAAACACATTATTTTATACCAACACAGACATAGCTCTTTAAGGTTAGCATTTTTACATTGCAGGAGGGCGAAAATGTGATGTGCATTTCCTCATGATTATTATCATTTGCAGAATGAAGAATAAAATCAATATACTGGAAACAGAAGAAGATCTCCTTCAGGACTGAGACCGCATCAACATTACGATGGGGAAAGTCATGAATGTCCTCATAAACCACGACTACTTTAAAAGAGCCGTGCAATTACACTGACGCCGCTATTTTCCTGTTCAGTCTAATTCATCTATTAGATTAGAAAGAGCTTTAGGAAGAAATTCAACTTCCACAGGTTTTTGCACCCGTACTTGAGAGCCACTTCTCAGATAATGACCGGAGATTGAGTATTTATCCAACATTAGGATCATTATGTTTCTTTTTATTGCCCTTCAGAGGATACCAGACAAAAATACCCAAACAATGTTTACATTTAGCGGGAGGAGAAAACTATTTTTGGAAAAACAAACTATTAAAAACTTTATAATGGTCATATATCTCGGCCCAGCCAGTGAAGCCCTGATGTCTGAGCCAATTAAAGCGGTTCCCTAATTGATCAACCATTTCTTTTAGACGAATCGAGTTGCCAAGGAGTAAATTAATCAGCTTGATAATGATAGAGTAAGACTGTGGATGTAATTACAGTTCAGCTGAAAGTCAACATGACATTGCATTTCACGTCCTATTTTATAACTTTCCTAATGAAAATTATACACATATTTCCAAGTACAACGGTAAATAAATGGGGTAAATTAATTGGGTTGTGATTTATGTACATACACACATTAAAGTTTGGCGTCTGAAAGATATTTTTATAAAGAAATTAATACTTTTATTCAGCAAGGATGCATTAAAAAGATCAAAAGTGACAGTAAAGACATTTATGGTGTTACAAAGAGTCTGTTTCAAATAAATGCTGTTCTTTTGACCTTTCTATTCATCAAATAATCCTAAAAAATAAAATGTATTACAGCTTCCACAAAAATCGGAACTGTTTTCAACATTGATAATAATCATAAATGTTTCTTGAGCATCAAATCATCATATTAGAGTGATTTGTGAAGGATCATGTGACACTGAAGACTGGAGTAATGATGCTGAAAATTCAGCTTTGATCACAGGAATAAATTACACTTTACTATATATTCACATAGAAAACAGCTGATTTACATTGTAAAAATATTTCACATTTTTACTGTATTTTTGATCAAATAAATGCAGCTTTGGTGAGCAGAAGAGACTCTTTCAATGACAAAAACTCTTACCGACCCCAAACGTTTGAACGGTAGTGTGTTTATGTGTTGTGAACTGTAACAAATAAATTAAAAAGTATGAAGCCACATTTTTAACTACATTAAAATGACTAAAATAAAAAGCTTTAGTCTAGTTTGTTTCCGTCCCCACAAAAAAACACTTGACATTTCACATCAGTTTAGTCATAAACTGCTTCGTGTTCCCAAAACATCTTTTCACTGTGACCTTCCCAGCACTTCAGACTCCTCTCCCTCCGTTTCATCTTGGGTGGCAAACAGTTTTGCGAAAGGAGATGAAAGATCGTGTGTTTACTGATTCAGTCGAGACCGATCGCGTCTCCAGATCTTGGAGATGATTGAAGATCTAAATACTTTGTGCCGTCTTCAGTTTGTCTGACTCTCCTGTGATTTTATGCAACAAGACCTGTTTCACTCTGGTGCTTCAACACACCCAATAGAGCAGAGCACAATGAATCGACAGCACTACGACAAAATTAATTGTGTTTTACCACAGTGTTTGCCGCCTGAATAGAATCTAATGAAAGAATGACTGGGTGAAGAAAAAGTCATACAAAGGCTATAAACAGACAACACAACTACTTGTAGTCTACTTCGTATGAAAGCTTGTTTCTGCCACAGACTAAAAAATGAAAAAGGTAATTGTGACTTTTTATCTCACAATTCTGACTTTTTTCTCAGAATTGCAATATAAACTCGCAATAGCAATAAAAAAGTTAGAATTGCGAGTTAAAGTCAATTGTGAGTTATAAAGTCAGAATTGCGAGATATAAAGTCAAAATTGCGAGATATAAAGTCAGAATTGCGAGTTATAAAGTCAGAATTGCAAGATATAAAGTCAGAATTGTGAGTTAAAGTCAGAATTGCGAGATATAAAGTCAGAATTGCGAGATATAAAGTCAGAATTGCGAGTTATAAAGTCAGAATTGTGAGCTATAAAGTCAGAATTGCAAGATATAAAGTCAGAATTGCGAGTTATAAAGTCAGAATTGCGAGATATAAAGTCAGAATTGCGAGATATAAAGTCAGAATTGCAAGATATAAAGTCAGAATTGCAAGATATAGTCAGAATTGCGAGTTTTAAAGTCAGAATTGCGAGATATAAAGTCAGAATTGCGAGTTATAAAGTCAGAACTGCGAGATATAAAGTCAGAATTGCGAGATATAAAGTCAGAATTGTGAGTTAAAGTCAGAATTGTGAGAAATAAAGTCAGAATTGCGAGATATAAAGACAGAATTGCGAGTTATAAAGTCAGAATTGCGAGTTAAAGTTAGAATTGCGAGTTAAAGTCAATTGTGAGTTATAAAGTCATAATTGCGAGATATAAAGTCAGAATTGCGAGATATAAAGTCAGAATTGTGAGATATAAAGTCAGAATTGCGAGTTATAAAGTCAGAATTGTGAGCTATAAAGTCAGAATTGCAAAATATAAAGTCAGAATTGCGAGTTATAAAGTCAGAATTGCGAGATATAAAGTCAGAATTGCGAGATATAAAGTCAGAATTGCGAGATATAAAGTCAGAATTGCAAGATATAGTCAGAATTGCAAGTTTTAAAGTCAGAATTGCGAGATATAAAGTCAGAATTGTGAGTTAAAGTCAGAATTGCGAGATATAAAGTCAGAATTGCGAGTTATAAAGTCAGAATTGCGAGATATAAAGTCAGAATTTCGAGATATAAAGTCAGAATTGTGAGTTAAAGTCAGAATTGTGAGAAATAAAGTCAGAATTGCGAGATATAAAGTCAGAATTGCGAGATATAAAGTCAGAATTGCGAGATATAAAGTCAGAATTGCGAGTTAAAGTCAGAATTGCGAGTTTTAAAGTCAGAATTGCGAGATATAAAGTCAGAATTGTGAGTTAAAGTCAGAATTGCGAGTTATAAAGTCAGAATTGCGAGATATAAAGTCAGAATTGTGAGATATAAAGTCAGAATTGCGAGTTATAAAGTCAGAATTGTGAGCTATAAAGTCAGAATTGCAAAATATAAAGTCAGAATTGCGAGTTATAAAGTCAGAATTGTGAGATATAAAGTCAGAATTGCGAGTTATAAAGTCAGAATTGTGAGCTATAAAGTCAGAATTGCAAAATATAAAGTCAGAATTGCGAGTTATAAAGTCAGAATTGCGAGATATAAAGTCAGAATTGCGAGATATAAAGTCAGAATTGCGAGATATAAAGTCAGAATTGCAAGATATAGTCAGAATTGCAAGTTTTAAAGTCAGAATTGCGAGATATAAAGTCAGAATTGTGAGTTAAAGTCAGAATTGCGAGATATAAAGTCAGAATTGCGAGTTATAAAGTCAGAATTGCGAGATATAAAGTCAGAATTTCGAGATATAAAGTCAGAATTGTGAGTTAAAGTCAGAATTGTGAGAAATAAAGTCAGAATTGCGAGATATAAAGTCAGAATTGCGAGATATAAAGTCAGAATTGCGAGATATAAAGTCAGAATTGCGAGTTAAAGTCAGAATTGCGAGTTTTAAAGTCAGAATTGCGAGATATAAAGTCAGAATTGTGAGTTAAAGTCAGAATTGCGAGATATAAAGTCAGAATTGTGAGTTAAAGTCAGAATTGCGAGTTTTAAAGTCAGAATTGTGAGTTAAAGTCAGAATTGCGAGTTTTAAAGTCAGAATTGCGAGATATAAAGTCAGAATTGTGAGTTAAAGTCAGAATTGCGAGATATAAAGTCAGAATTGTGAGTTAAAGTCAGAATTGCGAGATATAAAGTCAGAATTGCGAGATATAAAGTCAGAATTGCAAGATATAAAGTCTGAATTGCGAGTTAAAGTCAGAATTGCGAGTTTTAAAGTCAGAATTGTGAGATATAAAGTCAGAATTGTGAGATATAAAGTCAGAATTGTGAGATATAAAGTCAGAATTGTGTGATATAAAGTCAGAATTGCGAGTTATAAAGTCAGAATTGCAAGATATAAAGTCAGAATTGCGAGTTATAAAGTCAGAATTGCAAGATATAAAGACAGAATTGCGAGATATAAAGTCAGAATTGTGAGTTAAAGTCAGAATTGCGAGATATAAAGTCAGAATTGTGAGTTAAAAGTCAGAATTGCGAGATATAAAGTCAGAATTGCGAGATATAAAGTCAGAATTGTGAGTTATAAAGTCAGAATTGTGAGTTAAAGTCAGAATTGCGAGATATAAAGTCAGAATTGTGAGTTAAAAGTCAGAATTGCGAGATATAAAGTCAGAATTGCGAGATATAAAGTCAGAATTGCGAGATATAAAGTCAGAATTGTGAGTTAAAGTCAGAATTGCGAGATATAAAGTCAGAATTGTGAGTTAAAGTCAGAATTGCAACTAAAGGAGGGCATTATTTCTTGCAAACCCCTCAATGTTCCTATCACCTTTTTAATAAGGGTAAATACATTTTTGTCACCGGCAAACCCATTCCCAGCTTTATATTCCGGTGTGCTTCCCGTGGTGTGTGATTGTGGAGAGCTGAGCTGGTGAGGCTGTTTGAAGGTGAGACTCAGTCATCCAGAAAGCGCAATTAAATCGCAGTGACTCGTGCTGAATGGATGGGCGTCCCTGGAGGAGCTGATAAAGGCCTCTGGGGGGGGAAGCTTATGTACTTTCTCTCGGCTCGCAACAACTCGACTGCTTATGTGCAGGGTCACATGGCTAGTCATGTGATAGTCATCATCGGTAGAGCGCTGAACACCAGCAGCGGGTTGAAGACTGATGGGATTTACTGAGTATCTGAGTTTCTGCTTAACACCCTCTAGTTCACATATATCAGTGCAGAAGAGAGATATGAAAACAACATCTCTATGAACACGGACGGTACGTCAATGCTGTTTCTGGAGGAACGTAATATGCAGAATGTATGATCTGTATGATCAGCACTGAATGCATAGGCCGATTGTATTTGCTCAAATATGCAGTGCAACGGAGAGCACATTAAAAGGAAAACTGTATTCCACAATACCAATCATTTCTATTCTCGTTAATTAACTCAAAGTAATATATATATATATATATATATATATATACAGGTGCTGGTCATAAAATTAGAATATCGTCAAAAAGTTGATTTATTTCAAGAATTTAACTTAACAGGTGAAACTAATATATTATATAGACTCATTACATGCAAAGTGAGATATTTCAAGCCTTTATTTGTTATAATTTTGATGATTATGGCTTACAGCTTATGAAACCCATGAAATCAAAATCCCAGAAAATTAGAATATTACATGAAATCACACAGTAATTACACAGTGATACCATGGTCATTGAACCAGGTTTTGGTTCTTTTGGCAGTGTGGGCTGGTGCAAATCCTGCTGGAGAATGAAGTCAGCATCTCCATAAAGCTTGTCTGCTGAAGGAAGCATGAAGTGCTCTGGAAATGTCCTGGTAGACGGCTGTGTTGAGTGGACAGCACAGTGGACCAACACCAGCCGATGACATGGCTCCCCAAACCAACACAGACTGTGGAAACTTCACACTGGACTTCAAGCATCTTGGATTGTGTGCCTCTCCATTCTTCCTCCAGACTCTGGGACCTTGGTTTCCAAATGAGACGCAAACTTTGCTCTCATCAGAAAAGAGGACTTTGGTCCACTGTGCTTTATTAAACCCAGAGTCAACGCAGCCGTCTACCAGGACATTTCCAGAGCACTTCATGCTTCCTTCATTTTCCAGCAGGATTTGCACCGGCCCACACTGCCAAAAGAACCAAAACCTGGTTCAATGACCATGGTATCACTGTGTAATTACTGTGTGATTTCATGTAATATTCTAATTTTGATTTCATGGGTTTCATAAGCTGTAAGCCATAATCATCAAAATTATAACAAATAAAGGCTTGAAATATCATACTTTGCATGTAATGAGTCTATATAATATATTAGTTTCACCTGTTAAGTTAAATTCTTGAAATAAATCAACTTTTTGATGATATTCTAATTTTATGACCAGCACCTGTATATATACATACACACACACACAATTTAAAATTTTACATTTATCAAATCCATTTGATCATTTTAAATCCAATTTTTATTCTAACCTAAATAGGCAAATTATTGTTAATTTAATTATTGATAATTAAAATAATTAATTTTTTTAATAATTTTTTTTATTTTATATTTGTAGTATCTTATACTAACATTAGAGCATGCTGGGAGATTTGTAGTGTCTTATATTAACATTAGAGCATGATGGGAGATATACTAACATTAGAGCATGATGGGAGATTTGTAGTGTCTTATATTAACATTAGAGCATGCTGGGAGATTTGTAGTGTCTTATATTAACATTAGAGCATGCTGGGAGATTTGTAGTGTCTTATATTAACATTAGAGCATGCTGGGAGATTTGTAGTATCTGCTCTTGAGCATCGCAGGCATTTGTTTAAAGAGCTTCTCTATGAAAGCACATTATAAATGTGGTCAGCGCTCTGCACTAATGATTTCACTGTGTTTGATGAGTCCCAGAGGACGGGAAGGTCTCAGTAAGAGACCACACAGGTGGCCAGTGTGTGTGTGTGTGTGTGTGTGTTTATTCTCCAGGGTCAACAGAGGCTTCCTCTATGGATGGAAAACAATAATTTATAGTGCAACTAACCAGCCTTAATGGGGTAACGGAAGAGAGAGAGAGAGAGAGAGAGAGAGAGAGTTTCTTCAGTGGTTTTGAAAGATACCGCTTGTCACACTTTATTTCACAGTGTCCTTGTTACATATGTTACATGTACTTACTGTAGTAATAACAGTAAATTATGCATAATTACATGCAACTAACCCTTAACCAAACCCTAATCCTACCCTAACCCTATAGTAAGTACATGTATTACTCAGTACTTAAATATATAATTACACTGTAACAATAACACCTTAAATAAAGTGTAACCCAAACTGCACAAATATTAATAGGCAAATCAGATGATTCATGTTAAGTGTAAGTTAGTAATGTTGGTATAATTACTGACTGCTTGCTCTTGTGACCATGTTTAGTTGTAAGATAAATATCTGAAATAGTTTTGTCGTGACAAACAAAGCAAAGGCCCAAACAAACCAGAAGCTCTTAAGAGCATCAAGAACCAAACACAGTTACGACGGGAGACGGCGAGAGCACATACTGTGTGTGTCGTGTTTCCAGCCGAACCTCTGGCAGCAGTTCAAGAAACTTTCTTAACACATTTACCAGCGAAAAGACCAAGGAAACTCGTATAAACCGTTAACACAATCAGATTCCTGCAGAAACAAAGGCCGAGGCCTGAGGAAAACCACTGGAGTCTGGAGAGACAATATGATGTAATTCATTTACTCGCCCACCAGTCGACGGGAGATGAACGTACAGTAGAGCTGAAACTTACAGAGTCCATCCAAAAACTGCAAGACACTGTTTAATGTAATCAAGTCAAACATCTAACCAGATTAGGTTATAGTTGGATATAGTGATGTCAAAAGAACCAGCACTTCTGTACCAAGTCAATCCTACAATAAAAACACTTTTACAACGACAGTCTGTGTACAATATCTCTAGCAAACACTCGATTGCTATGAGGAAAGAAACAAAATCACTGGAGTCTGTTTTACATTATAATCCTATGGAGTAAACCGTGTTTTCAAAAAAGTCCTGAGCGCTTTTTTAAATGCCTTTTTTTTTCAATAAAATTTTTCAATAAAATACAACTTTTCTGGAAAAAAACGGCCTACTTCAAGCGCCTTTTTGACATCTGACCAATGACAAGCGAGTAGCGAGATCTGTCGTTTCCATAACAACAAGAAAAAATGGCGAAGGTGCCGGTAGATTGACTTACTGTACTAGAGTGTATATGACATGAGCACTAAAGTTAATATTCACCATAAAGAGGCTGTGTGGGCACAGACTGGATGGATTCTTGGTTGTTCAGGGAATAGTGTATCATGTACTACTTGTCAATAACAAAACTATCTTACCTGTTAACGTTAGCTAACGGTAACGTTCGCTCAGCAACAGTTATCAATACCGTAACCAGCTGATAACAGCAGCTGTCAACAATTGTAACCTATATATGTAGTAACATGTATATGTATGTATACTAAGTAGTAGATAGTAGATATATATATATATAGATATATATATATATGTATGTTGTTATAGCAACAAAAGACCAAACATATGCAAATATATGCTATTTGGAACCACAAAAAAACAAACACTCACTAAAAAAGCGCTCCTCAACTTTTTCTTGTCAAAATAGACGCCAGGTGTGAACACACCTTTACTGCTTTTTCTTTTTTTTCTTTTCTTTATCACTGACCGCAACCTTGAAAAATGAATTGATAAAATACTAACGTTTAAGTTTAATTAGTATTAGCTGTTTACATTGGTGCCGTGACCCAGATGCCTCCCATGCCGGAGACGCTGGTTCGAATCCCACTCGGAGCGGGTCGAGTAGGGCCGGTTACATTGGTGCCGTGACCCGGATGCCTCCCATGCCAGAGACGCTGGTTCGAATCCCACTCAGAGCAGGTCGAGTAGGGCCGGTTACATTGGTGCCGTGACCCGGATGGGACTGAGGCTTAGAGGGGTTGAGGGTAAAGGAGGCCAGCTAGTAAGAGATGTGCGAGTAAGGGTACATTTACACGACATGCTTAAAACGGAGAAGATCATTCTCCGTTTTAAAGGGGGGGTACAATGGTGTTTCATGTATTCAGAGTTGTTTACACTGTTAAAGAGATGGATTCTCATGCTAAACATGGGCAAAGTTTAAAAAAAATATTTTGGCCGAATAACGGAGAATTTCTGTGCCGAAAATCTTACTTCCGGGTTGGTACAAGTTTCGGCTGTTTTTTTTCGATCGTGGATCTAATGACGTAGATAAGAGTGGAACTCCTTATATGAGCATTTCTCTCGGAAAAGCGCGCCCGCGCACACGTCGACCAGAGGAGAGCGAGACCGCGCGCATCAACGCGCTTCAACAGGAAATCATCGGCAGCGCTGCATAGGATTTGTTCAAGAATGTCTCTTCAAAGTGTGTATTTGGATGTGAGGGAAAGCTTACCGTGTTCAGCTTTCCAAAGAACCCAGTGTTACAGCCTGGAACAGTGGATGCAGTTTGTTTTTCCGGGGCAGCAACGGAGTGTAGCAAGTGCGGTTGTGTGTTCTGGTCATTTCAGTGACGAATGTTTTATTAACAAGGCCCAGGTCGACGCTGGATTTGCAAATCGTTTGCTATTAAAACGTGGAGCGGTCCCAGTGATAAAAGACCCCATTCATGTAAGTACAACTGGATCGGATTTCTGTCTTTTGCTGGAAAGCTACTGCTTGACTCTATAGCTCCGCCTCCAGGAGCTCGGCTTTTTCCGGAGAGAATCGGAAAGCTGTATTTTTCTTTTATAAATATAATAAAACTAAACACTTTTTGGAGATATTAAGGATGCACTACTACTCTATAGGTACTCAAGATTAACATGAGATTAGGTGAAACTGTGTATGTTATGTACCCTTTAAGCATGTCGGAAAAACCTTTGAGTTTTCAACATACAGACGACACCATTGTCAAAATGATCCACATTCACACGGATCCGCTAAAACAACTAATAACGCTGTATTCTGCTGCCAGGCCATTAGATGGCGGTGAAACACTATAGACTGAACACGTTATACGCATGTGCATGACGTCATCGTCTTCAGGGATTCGCGTTTTTGTTGTTTACAAGGAGACTTTTCAAAAACTTGCACTTTGAAACCCGTTTTCAAAACTTTGTGTTTTCAGGCGCCCAAAATCCTGTTGTCGTGTAAATGAACGGCCAAAACGCATAGAAAGTTTGACGTTTTTAGTTAAAAACAGGTTGTGTAAACAGCCCCTAAATCTCAATCCCCTGGCCTCATGAGGCGCACTAGCGAATGACGCTAGAGGCTGAGTATTTGTTAGCATCCGCCTTCCACTCAAGAGTCGCCAGTTTGGAGCGGGTCGAGTATGTCTAGTTACATTTGTATGAAAAAAGGCAGACCAACCCTCAAGGACGAGGTCATTGCAAGAAAATGAAACTCTCTAATACTTGAAAACCTGCGAATCAGCTTCATTCACTGTTAGCATAACCCTTAAAGCACAACACAAAAGAGTCCCGCTATCAGTTAAGCAATGTAGGACGGGATTTCTGCCAGCTCAGCATTAAGACAGGGAACAAAGGACAAATCCAACTCAAAATTCACCTTTCCGGTCCAATGTGAGGCTTGGCTTCTCTGCAAGATCCCAAGAGACACGAACATCCACCTTCCCGTGATAGTTCGCTCGGTTTTATTCCCAAGCGCAGCCCAACTCGTTGAGGTGGACAATCTTATGAGTGTTTTGGGAATGTTTTCACAATAGCTCAACAATATATCACGTGTTTGTGCATGAAGATAACGCTCATACAGTACTTGGCGTTCAATGCCGGGCCCACAGATAAAGCACGACCCGTCGCAGATAATTTAAGATAAGGATTGGTTTTGGCCATAACATTCAAGAATCTGTTCACAGTCAGATATTTGCTTTCATTACATCCGTCTGTTTTGTCTGCGAGTTTAATAGCACTCCGTGTTCTTGGTGTAACTCTGAAAAACAACAGTGACCCCAAAACGTTTTGTTTTTTTAAAGTCTCCCTGTAGTCAATCATTTTGGCATATTAAAAAAAAAAATCCTTTGAAAATATCTTGAATGTAACTCGACACCCTCGCCTCATTTAGTATGCGCGGCTCTATGAATATGCAAATGAGCCCCGCCTCCACTCACTCACTCAGCTCAGAGATCCACTGGTTGACGATCACACGTTGATCTGATTGGTTACAAGGTAGTTTGTGACGTCAGAAACACCAGCGATTTCAAAGCGTGTTTTTGAGACTCTTTGGTTCACTGCAGTTTTAAGGAGGAAATACTCAGCAATGCTGTCGACTTATATGCTATGAGGCTAACGATATATAAAACTCCACATAGACATATAAACTACATTAAAAACTTGATTTTAAAGTTTGACCAAAGACTTTAGATATACCAAGACAGTGCACTCCTATTACTATGAATGGGAGAAAATGCAACATGCAATCTGGTGAAATAAGTTAATTAAAGTCATCGCATCAGAAACAACATTTACGGGACAGTTCTTTAATCGCGTGTCGCGTCTGGTTAGGACACGCTGTTAGGAAGTGTTGCAAATATGTCCGCCGAGTGAACAGACTTTCCTTGAAAGGGACTTTGCTTGGATCATACTTTCCAGGGCCACTGTATTGTAAAGATTGTAGGTTTGGATGACAGATCGGGCCCTCATGTATCCAGACAGCTCAGAGCCAGTGAGGGACGATCATCCGACTTTAATGAAGTGGCAGGACTCGGGAGTTGGCTCTGCCGGGTGTCAGGAGGTGGTATTTAACGGCGCTGGACTCTGAAACGCTCCCTGAGAGGAAGAGACGTCGCAGATGGTTAAATGTCACGGTTGTATATGGGATGTGGAGAGTGCTGGGACGTCTCATTACTGTTATCACCTGCCAGACGGAGAGGCCTTCAGCAAACGGGAGCCATTGTTCTTCCTCTCTCTCGATCTGTGCTTTAGTAAAGGGTTTGGATTGAATGCAGTTTTGGCAGCATTTACGCTGTCAAACTATTTTTGATTTTGGCGTGTAAAAAAAAAACACTGATGAGACCAGAATTTTTGTGATAGTTTCAAAAGTGACATCTGACATCCAGTGAGAAGTGTTCAAGTCCTCAAATACAAAACACAAATCAAATTATTGTTGATTTAAATAGTTTAAAGTCAGATGAAACAGCGCGGACATTCTCACCAACACTGACGCGGAAAACAGGACAACGACATAGAAGGTTCTTCAGTCGACAATATTTACCATAATTTACTGTAGAAAAACTAACTGACATCGTGAGATTGTGGCAGAAATGTAGGATATTCATATCGAATTTCATATCGAATTATTAAAGTCCCCCTGTGATGAAAATCAAGCGTTTAATGTTGTTTCTATGTGGTGTTTTTAATCTGCTTTAAGACAAAGCATGTGTAAATTCATAAGTCGACAGCATTGCTGAGTATTTCCTCCTTAAAACTGCAGTGAACCAAAGACAGTCTCAAAAACACGCTTTGAAATCGCTGGTGTTTCTGACGTCACAAACTACCTTGTAACCAATCAGATCAACGTGTGATCGTCAACCAGTGGATCTCTGAGCTGAGTGAGTGAGTGGAGGCGGGGCTCATTTGCATATTCATAGAATCGGGCATACTAAATGAGGCGAGGGTGTCGAGTTACATTCAAGATATTTTAAGGCATGAAGTTTTTTTCAAGAAAAAAACTCTTAAATATGTAATTTTGGTGATCAAAGATGAGTTTTAAGGGATAAAATTATTGACTACAGGGGGGACTTTGACATACACATGAAATATATTAAACAAGTTACGGAACATCATAACAGTATTTTTTGTTATTAAGCAATAGGAGATTTTGTGCATTTGTATTATACATATAAATGTCTTCAGGTTATATTAATTTATAACAGTTTATAAATGATTAATTATAACTAATTTATAAATTATAACATATACCATAAACCATGTACTTACTTTTTACCATGGGTAGTGAGGTGCAATGCATAGTTTTACCTGTGGTAAACATGATACAAATCCTATGGAAGACCAAATTTTACCTTATAAAATGTTCGACTACAGTTTTTGTCTGCATCTCAACTCAAGCGACTATCAAATGTCATTCTCATTTCTAAGAGACATAACAGGTCATATTCATTTGTGAAATGTGTTTGTCATGATCTGATGATAAAACCACAATTGTATTGTTAAAAAAACACAGTATTGTTCATTCTTAGTTCATGTTAACTAAGGTAGTTAACTAATGATAACTAATGAACCTTATTGTAAAGTGGGCTACACTTTATTTTAAAGTGTCATTGTTGCAGTGTAATTATATATTTCAGTACTGAGTAATATTAATTAACTACATGCACTTACTATAGGGTTAGGGTAGGATTAGGATTTGGTTGAGGGTTAATTGCATGTAATTATGCATAATTTACCATTATTACTGTGGCAAGTACATGTAACATGTGTAACAAGGACACTGTAAAATAAAGTGTTACCAACACAACTAACTGGTCTGGTTTCACATGAGCAAAATCTCCCTTTAAACTTAAAAGAAATAAAGATTGATGTAGATTTTGACTATTAATATATTTTGGCCATATCGCTCAGCCCTAAATGGACAGAGGTCAGAGCTGAACTGTGTGCTACTGATCAGGAGGTCAAAGGTCACGGTGTTCAAACGTTAGTCGGCCTCAGGGACGGACACGAAACAGAAGGAATCCTCATTTGTTGTGTAAGAAGCCTATAATGAGACTGCTCGTGGACCTCTATGTTCAGTCTCCATTGATTTCCCTCTGCAGATCAAAGAAGAAAAGGTGAGCTGAGAGTCTTTGATCCTAACCCAAACCTCTTCCTAAACCTAATAAACTCTCTCCTTAACCAGAACAATGCATGATCACTGAAAAAAATGCTTTGCTTACTTAGTATTTTTGTCTTGTTTCCAGTCCAAATATCTAAAAAATCGTAAGCAAGATTATTTTTCTTCTTTCCCCATTGGCAGATCATTTTGCTTGTTTTAAGCAATAACTCACTTCATTTTGATTAATTCCCCCGGAAAAAAGACCTAAAATCTTATGGCATTTTATTCATCTAGTAAATGCATCTTGATTTAAGAATTGTTAGATATTTGGACTGGAAACAAGACAAAAATACTAAGTAAGCAAAGCATTTCTGCAGTGTGGGAAAACGTCTGCACAAAGTTAGCCTAAACCAAACCCATACATATACTTAGATTTACAGTACATATATGTGACCCTGGACCACAAAACCAGTCACATGGGTCAATTTTCTGAAATTGAGATGCATACATCATAAGCTTTAATAAGTTTTCCATTGATTTATGGTTTGTTATGATAGGACAATATTTGTAAATCTGGAATCTGAGGATGCAAAAAAATCGAAACATTGAGAAAATCCCCTTTAAAGTTGTGCATTTATGTTGGCGATTGTGCTGCATTCACTCACACAAATACATGTTTTATATATTTACGGATGGAAATTTACTAAATATCTTCATGGAACATGATCTTTACTTAATATCCTAATGATTTTTGGCATAAAAGAAAAATCAATAATTTTGACCCATACAATGTATTGTTGGCTATTGCCACACACACCCGTGCGACTCGTGACTGGTTTTGTGATCCAGTGTCACATATAGTTTGTGCCCAGTTTCACATTGGCATCGATGATGATTTCCAACAGCTTGCACACAGAAATACGTAATTGGGATGAGAACGAAGCTTTGAAAGGCTAAGAACAGGACGAGAGAGCACTAATGAGGCCTAACAGTGGAGGACTGTGTGTGTGTGTGTGTGAATACAGTGCAATCACACGCTCAGCGCCTCAGCCCATTAAAGGGTCTTGTGCGTCGTCTGTAGCATGGAGATTGTTGCCATGACGGCGCTCATTTACAGCGCCATGGCGACGTGACAAAAGCGGAGGTCTGGAGAGGGAACGCTGGGATGTTTGTTCATGATGGGATAGACAAGATGTCATATCATATCATACACACGTATGACCTTCCCTCACACACCATGCATGACTGTATATCAGACGTTTATATTTGATGTAAACACATGTAAATTATTTTATGATAACAGATAATACATAAAAACACAACTATACTAAATACATCTAATAATAAAACCTACAAATCCATTTAAAAAATCTATTTAGTATAGTGATAAACAGCAAAAACGATGACACTGCAAAAAAATGCTTTTCTTACATAGTATTTTTGTCTTGTTTCAAATCCAAATATCTACAAATTCTTAAATCATGAAGCATTTACTAGATGAGTAAAATGACATAAATTATATCCTGTTTTGTGAAATAAAAATGAAGTGAGTTTTTGTTTAAAACAAGCAAAATGATCTGCAAAAGGGGTCAGAAAAATAATCTTGTTTTACATTTGAATTAATTATTTTAGTATTTAGATATTTTTATTTAGATTATTTTAAACATTTAAATTTTATTTAGATTATTTTTCTTCTAGATTATTAACAGAAAAATAATCTTGTTTTACATTTGAATTAATTATTTTATTATTTAGATATTTTTATTTAGATTATTTTAAATATTTGTATTTTATTTAGATTATTTTTCTAACCCCATTGGCAGATGATATTGCTTGTTTTAAGCAAAAACTCACTTAATTTTTATTTATTTTTATTTCAGAAAACAAGATTTAATTTGTTATGTCATTTTACTAATTTATCTAGAATATTTAGATATTTGTACTGAAGAAAAAAAACAAATTCCATTTGAATTAAGATTATTTTTCTAACCCCATTGGCAGATAATATTGCTTGTTTTAAGCAAAAACTCAACTGATTTTTTTTATTTTCCCTTTTTTTCAGAATCAAGATACACTGTAAAAAATTTCTAACCCTCGCAAATCAAAAATTTCAAGTGACCGATAACATCTAAATTTTTCAATTGGCCCAAGTGAAATTCTGTAAATTAAATTTTATAATTTACAGAATTTCACTTGGGCCAATTGAAAAATTTAGATGTTATCAGTCACTTGAAATTTTTGATTTGGGAGGGTAAGAAATTTTTTACAGTAATTCCTGTTTTTTTGATAATTCCTTATGTCATTTTAATAATTTATCTAGAATTTTTTTATATTTGTACTGGAAACAAGACAAAAAAAAATAAAATACTAAGAAAAGCATCCTTTGCAGTGAAGAAATTCTAGTTAATTTGCATGAACTGTCTGTACGAACTGATTCACTAAAATGAATCAGAATATATAATGTATTATATAATAAAAACTATATAATGAGAAACAGACGACCCATTATTGAGGCATGATCCATTAGCAGTAAAATATGATCCATACACATTTAAATAAATTCTAGGCGAATAACCTCTGTGGCTGTTTTAATGTGAAGTATAATGGCAGGACACATCTCCGTCTGTCGGTGTCAGCACTGAGATCTGTCCTGTGCTCTCGGTGAGAGGACGAGAGGAACGACACATGGATGCGTTAGATGAAAACAGACAGTGTGTGACCGAGAGTAGCTGAGGAAGAACAGACGTGTTAATGTGTTTGTCAGACAGATTTACAGGCCAGAATATGAGGAAACCCACAGCGAGTGTTTGAGCATGTGTGATGATTATATGGCTGAATGCACACACACGTTCTCATATGGACGCTTGACGCTAGTGTAATACACACACACACACTCATCTGCTTCTCAGACGTTTCTCCTGATTACAGACGGCGATAAACTCATGTTTCAGAAGAGATCAGCAATGTCTCAGATTTGACAAGATACTGCAATCAAAAGTGAGAGATCTCTATGAACTTATTATTGATCTTAATTACTCTTAGTGGACGTGGAGGGACTCGTTTCAGTCTGTTTTTGTTTTCCCTGAAGAAGTGTGAGAGAAATGAGGAGACAAGTGAGATAAAACAGGAGAAATCTGAAATCTGAATCATAAAGTTGGTGATGAAACATGTCTGAGATCCATCACGTCTATACATCTATCAAACAATACAAAAGCAACAAAATTTTCTAAAGTTTGGACACATTTATATATTCCTTATTTTTCTACATTTTAGAATATTTAATTTAATAAAAAATATTTCATTTTATATAAATAAATTATTAATTATTATTATTAATAAAGCTTATATTTAATACAATCATGAAAAATATACATTTTAAATAAATCATTTTACATGTGACCATTAACCAAATTGCAAAAGTGTTGTTAAATGACTGAAACACGGGAGACTTCAAGCAGATATCTGAGCTGAAAGTGGATGGAGGGACAGTGGAGTGTGTGAGCGGCTGCTTCAGATCATGAGCCTCATAAACTCACGGGCTGACGGCTGAAGGATGGATGTGAACAGACGTGTAGATAAGAAGGATAAACGCTGCATTCCTCCGTCGGCTCGTCCTTGAGGAAGGGAACAGGACTCACACTCGTCCAACACCTGCGCGCTAAACACGAGATAAACACAACCCTGAGGAGGAGTGTGGGAGAGATGCACATCTGTGATAGAGATGATAGAAACCTCTTCTGCACACTTCTGATTATGTTTCCTGAAGACCCTGATCCTTTAAAGTAGGGCTGGGTAAAAAATATTGATTTCTCGATTTTAATCGATTCTCATTTTTACGAACCGATATCGATTCTCAAATTCCAAGAGTCGATTAGTCGTCCTGTTTTCAGCTGATGAATGAATGGAACATTGTAGCGCATCCCATCCAATAAATCACGATAATCTTTGTGCTTTGTTACTATTGATATGAAACAAAGTCTCAGATTTCAAATTACATCTATTTTCTTACGAAATTCAAAAACATAAATAGCGTTTTGGCGTGAGATCGCTCTGGCTCAGCTCTAGAGAAGCACATGATCTTCTCCTCCGCCTTAATAACACCAGTTACAGCACGAGATAAATATGAATGAGCTTCTGAAAGTGTGTTAAAAGATAGAGAACAACTTATCAAAGTCCGTATCATGTGACATGGAGTCGCTCAATCAGTGTTTCAACCGTGGAAAGACGTCAGTAAACAATGTCATGTAACGTCACATTTACCTCAGAAAAACCATATCCAGTGACCATAAACTCGTCAGTCAGCGAGAAATATTAACTCTAGAGAGGAGCATTCTGCTAAATATATGCACCATATTACATATTCATTATAATTTTTAATATTCTTCAATTCTGAATGTATGTTTGAATAAGTCTGGCAGGTTTTTATGACAGCCACCATTTAAAGGTGCTCTAGGTAACTTTTTAACCTTAACTGAACAGCTTCGGAGTCAGTGGAATGGTTATATTACTTATTTCGGGTTGAATGGTGGTGGTTTCGCACCCCCCTGGTGCCCGAGAGCGGAAAAAACTCACTTGCAACTTTGGGACGCGGGTCGGTGTCAGGAAGTATCGCGTGATATCAGGTCTCGCGATGTAACGAATTGCTTGACGGCACTGCACACGTAATTACACGCCCCCATTCAAACACCGGCTAGCTAAGCAAAGGGCAATGATAGATTTAGTTATGGCTGAGCCTGTAAAAAGAAGCAGAAAGCTAGGAAATCTTTGTCGGAGGACCAACGAAAGAGGAAACGGGAGACTGACCGAGCAATAAGTCAGACTCGAGTAAAGTTAAATATGCTGACCTGGCCTTATTGCTGTTGCACTTGTAAGTATCTTTGGAATAAACTGTGTTTAATATTTAAATTTCAAGTAATTGCGACCTCAGGATGTTTGCTATTGTCTGTAAAGGTTTTTATTATGATCGCTGTCTGTTACGGGCTTACTAGTAACGTTACGCTAGATACTATAACTTTGATGTTAGGCATTGTCATAGCAAACACGTTTGATTTCTGTAGTTGTTTGGCCGTTCCTCTGTCGGTTTTATTTGTGTAACTTACACTTTTATTTTATGTCACTAAGTCAACGCGTCTGATAATAGGCAATAAACATGTTGCACATATCATGATCGAGCTAGAAAAAACGTTCTGATGTTTTCTTAGACAGGCAAAGGTAACCGTCATTCTACTAGATGAACCTTGCTAATATAACTTTAGACAAATATTAGCCTCCGATATATATATATTTTATGCTCATGCCCACTCTCCCAAAAACAAACAAACACGAAAGCAGTAGTTCGCCTCGTTCATATCGTTCGTTCCCGGTAAAAATACTAGTATGCATGACAACACAATAAAATAAAAAAAATCGCCATCAGTTGGAAAGAAAATATTGCTTTACTAGACATAACTGGTTTTGAAATAGCCGGTTCCTCTGCTCAGCTGGGTTGCTCGTGGCGAGGGGGGAGGGGTGACAACAGTTCGTTTTTACGACAGAGTGTATGAAAGCATTTACTACCAGACACTAGGGGGAGCTCGTAGAGAAAAAACACTCAAGAGTTGCCTGGTGTCCCTTTAAATGTTTATATTTCATATAACTTTATAATTATAAATATAAATAAAAGTGTAATTTAAGTGTTTGTATACAAATCAGTTCATTTTGACCTTCAATATTACAGTAGGCTAATGAAGCCTATAGGCTACCACTGACTCCCATAGTTCACAGCATTAGTGAAGAGATTTGTTTTCCTTGAGAAAATTTGCCATGTATTGTACCTGATATCCAAAATAATCAATACTGAATCGAATCGAATCGAATTGCAAGCTTGTGAATCGAAAATCGAATCGAATTGTGAAATTTGTGTCAATACCCAGCCCTACTTTAAAGGGCTCATGACATGAGAAACCAAATTGAGCGTTCACAAAGACCCGCCCCCTTTAGTTACTGTTGCTATGTCCGATTAGCCACGCCTCTCTCACACACACATGTTTTAACCGCGGAAAGACGTCAGTACACTCCGTTTAAACTTCAAATCCTCCAACGTTAATCTACGAACTCTCCCGACTGCTGTGTCCGACAAACATGGCGGATTCGGCGGATTATGATTGGTCAGATCGCCTGTCAATCAAACTCCCTGCGAAGGGTCAATTTGCCTTAAACTTTTGAAATTGCCACATCCTGCAAGTTTCAAAGCTTAAAACATAGTATTAATTTAATAATTCAAAGACATTTGCATATGCCCGCCTCCAGAGCAAGACATCGGCCAATAGCCATTTGATTTTGTAAGCGAGGAAGTGTAATGGAGAGTTCCCAGAGAAACTTTAGTTGCCTGTAATGATTCTGACAGAAGCTCACAACCGTAAGTTAATGATTTCATAATGTTTTGTCTGTAAATTACCGTTTTATATGGATAAAAATGTATTTAAAATAATAAAATATATAAATATATATAATATTAAAAATAATATTATTATATTATTTGCAACATCAGCCAAAGAAAGTCTTTGCAGAGGCAGAGCAAATGATTACCTTTGACAAAAGATTATGAAGACAAACAGGGTCAATTTTGACTGTGCCGTGTTGATATTTATAAAATAAATCAACCTCCAGAATTGACTATTTGATTGAAATGATGGTTCTTTCAGAGCAGATTATACTCAATGCACCAATATGAACATTTTAGCCGATACTGATACCGATAATTCTTTATATTTAAAAGCCGATGACCGATATATCGGCCGATAAATCTAAATCCTAATTTGTATATAATTTTTGAGAGCCTGATTATAAAAACAAAAGTTTTAGCATTAAAAGTCGTTTCCCAAGCACACAATCAGAGGCGCCGCAATAGGGCAGGCAAGCCAGGCAATTGCCTGGGGCCCCACATTTTAAGGGGGCCCCCGAGGGCTGATCATTCAAATAATCAGGAATGTTAATATAAAGCCGCAGCGACAGCTCTGCATCCCCCTTAATGGGGCCCCTTTCTCGTTACGCTGGTTATGCTTTTACCGTCTCGCCTCAGCCACCTTTTTCAAACCGGAGCAGCGATTCGCGGGTATGTAGAAAATCCATGATTCGATTTGTTAAACACGAAGAGGACTTATCCGTCTGGCAGGGCACTGCATGAGGCGGCAACGCGATTACTTGCATTTTGCTATAAACAGTGGAAATGACTAAAAAAATACTATATTTTTGTCCATACAGAAAAGAATGATGCATCAGTCGCAACTACTTTTACTTGTGTAAACTCACAATAACAAGTAAACGTTGTGCTTTCGTAAAATAAAATAAACAATCAGGGCGCGCTTTCGTGGTCTCCGTGAACTGGAGCGTGTCTCAAAAATAAACAGAAACACGGCGTAGGGTATACTAGCCTCACATACATGATATAGCCTATGCTTGATATGTCCACTTTTAAACGAAAAAATTTGAATGGAAAGCAATTATCATCTGATTATGTAATCCGTATGGTATGAAAGATGAATTTCTTTCTAAAGGCACATGCACTTTACAGCAGAAATGAATGAAGATATGTTTGCAGCACGCTGAAAATAACAGCAACATTTTGTCACATTTAGCTTCAAACAATGTTTAAAAAACTGGTATGAATTTTTGGTATGTCACTTTTTAGCACATTTACAACAATATTTGTCAACTTAGAGATATTTTAAATAGTTAAATCTAAATATTAAATGTTACACCTAAATGTTAAATTTAAATGCTGAATCTAAATCTAAATGTTAAATCTAAATGTTAAATCTGAATCTAAATCTAAATGTTGAATCTAAATGTTACGAGTGAAACTAAATATTTAACTAATATGCAAATTTAAAATGCCGGTAACTGGAAGTGCCAAAATAAAAGCTCGAGGAGGTCGAAATCACTAATTTAGAATAAATTAAAATGCCTCGTTATGTAAGACATATTTAGCCTGCTTTGCAGCGAGATTTATGCATGCGCTTGGGCACAGCATGTATTCCTCCATTCACCCAGTATTTAGCAGAAATTAATATAAACGTGCTATTAGTATTAGTAGAAAAAAATACTAATAGCTTTAAAAAACAATTTAATTATTAACTAAAAAAATGAATAAGATTAAATTAAGATGTTAACTATATATTTCTATTTAGCATTGTTCCACCACGTAATTTAAATTACTGTTTTAAGGTGACAATCTGTTACACGTTAGAAGATTTACTGTATCTTGAAGATTGTTGAATTGCATCTTCTGTTATAAAGATGAAGATGGACCTTTCGTTAATTAATTTTGTTTAAATTTTTTAATTAATTAAAAAACACGTTGTAAAAATTAAACAAATGCTCTTTTAGATGTTTTGTGTAGATGTATTAAGATGTATTAACAAAACAAATCTATTCTAAAGTGTATATATTATATATTACCACAGTAGCCTGATGATACATCTCACTGTCCTTTAGGCATGGCCATCTCGACTAGCCTACCGCACACGCACGCAAGTAGTGTATAAAACATATATAAAATACATATATATTAAAAAAAGGGCCTCATTGATTAATTTTGCCTGGGGCCCCCACACAGTGTTGGTTCGCCTCTGCACACAATTATAATGTTCTCATTCTAATAAAAGAAATCAATACTTTTATTAATCAAGGATGAATTAAATTGATCAAAAGTGACAGTAAAGACATTTATAATGTTACAAAAGATTCTATTTCAGATAAATGCTGTTCTTTTGAACTTTCTATTCATCACAGAATCCTGAAACAAAATTGCACACGACTGTTTTCAACATTGATAATAATGATGGATGTTTTTTGAGCATCAAATCAGCATGAAAATTCTGCTTTGATCACAGGAATAAATTACATTTAAAAAAAATATGAAAATAGAAAACAGTTCATTTAAATTGTCATAATATTTAACAATATTATTTTTGTGTTTTTTAATCAAATAAACGCAGTCTTGCTGAGCAGAAGACACTTCTTTTAAAAATATAAAAACTCTTTAGACTGATCTTTGACTGGTAGTGTATAAATGCTTGCAAAAACAAATATAAAATGCCTGAAATGTGAGTGTATTCTCAGCCGGTTTCATGGAGGCCAAGGACGCGCTGGAGAACAGCAGTGAGTGTCTGTGTGGATTAGTCACTTCTTTGACCGTGCGGGACTGAAACGGGTCGCACTGCCCTCTTCTTCCATTTCCACAACATTTGGACCTCGACAGGACCCTAAGCATCTGTTTACCGGTCAGTGTGAAGCCTCCATCTGCTGCGCCGCTCATTCACAGTCTGTCATAGCACACAGAGTTACGAGTGAGGCGAGCTGAAGCCTTTCATTCACACACACATACACACAAACACATGCTCTATTTTTCTCTAATGTTTTTTTCTGGATTCCATTTTAATCGTTACATTAAAGTCCCCCTGTGGTGTAAATCCAGCTTTTAATGTTGTTTGTGTGTCTATGTGGTGTTTTTAACATGCTTTAAATATGCTTTATATGAAATTGATTTGAAATAAAAATAAAATGTGTGTCCTGATTCTGAACTGGCACTTAAATTACATACTTTATTTTGGTGTCTGTCCGCAAACAAAAGCGAAGTCATTCCAGAATCATTAACAAAAGAAAAACATTTTGTCATCATAATGTTCGTCTACTTGGCAAACAAAGGCTGTTTAATGCTAATTGTGGATTCTGACTGGGTGGAAAAAACATTTAAGCCAATTCAGAGCAAATACTTAAACCAGATATATTGGATATATATAAGAGTATCAAGACATTTAGGTTAAAAAAAAAATACTTAAGGGCTGAAAAAAGCTATAAAGCGCTGTACAGACATAATATATATTTTATCATTTCAGCCATAAGGCTTGACAGACTAGTATTATATATAAGTCCACTTTCTGATCACATTAGAGCAGTGGTTCTCAATCAGGGGGTCATAAATTATATTATTATATTAAAGTCCCCCTGTGGTGAAAATCCAGCTTTTAATGTTGTTTATGTGTCTATATGGTGTTTTTAATATGCTTTAAGACAAAGCATGTGTAAGTTCATAAGGCGACAGCATTGCTGAGTATTTCCTCCTTAAAACTGCAGTGAACCAAAGACAGTCTCAAAAACACGCTTTGAAATCGCTGGTGTTTCTGACGTCACAAACTACCTTGTAACCAATCAGATCAACGTGTGATCGTCAACCAGTGGATCTCTGAGCTGAGTGAGTGAGTGGAGGCGGGGCTCATTTGCATATTCATAGAACCGCGCATACTAAATGAGGCGAGGGTGTCGAGTTACATTCAAGATATTATAAAGCATGAAGACGGAAAAAACTTTTAAATATGTCATATTGGTGCGCAAAGATGAGTTTTAAAGGATAAAATGATTGACTACAGAGGGACTTTAAAACAAAAAGGAAGCCGAACTACACTTCATATTCACATAGCGCCGACACACTTAATACTCAACAAAAAGAGCCCAGCGCTCTTGCATCATGGAGACATGCATTAAAGCGTGTGGGTTGCACTGGAGAACTTTTGGCCGTTCATGACAGGTGTCCTCGAGTGGCATGAGTCACGATGCCAACTTTCCTCAGATGTGTTTCTGATTGGCTAAGAGCTCTCAGTTTCCTCTTGAAGGTGCATTTATCAGCCTTCTAGTCATCATGTATCGCATATGATGATTAACCAGCACTTCGGGCTTTTAACACCTCTCAGGGCCCGACTCATGTCCTCGTGTGGTCTCGTCCCTGTGTGTGAGTGTGATGAACACACACATCTGTCGACGCACCGTGACTCTCGTCTGGATTAATGTAGTGTTTCGCGTGGGTGAAAGTGTCTTTAAATCAGCGTCGGAGTATTAAAATGCAGGTCATTTTTTACTGCACTGTGGTTAATCTATGCATTGTGTTTCCCTTTATTTAGTGGTGTTTACTAAGACAAGCATGATCAAACCTCTAACAGTAATGATTACAGCGAGTCCTGCAGTGCGTGGAGGCCTCATGATTTAAGCGATGCAGAATAATATAATAATATAGATAATATAATAATATAATAGAATAATATAATAAAAATAGAATTTATTGCATGATGTGGAATATCACGGAATATGGCAAGTTTCATAGGCCTCTAATTTATGACTTTTAACAAATTGTTGATTTCAGTTAATTAGACTACTAGATTACTATAAGTAAAGTCCCCCTCAATCATTTTATCCCTTAAAACTCATCTTTGATCACCAAAATGACATATTTAACCATTTTTTTCCTTGAAAAAATGTCTTCATGCCTTAAAATAAGCATGAAATGTCTTCATGCCTTCATGCCTCTTCTTTTAAATTTTCTGCTGCTAATGACTGGAACACTTTACAAAAGTCTCTCAAATTAGAATCTATTGTTTCGATCACTACTTTTAAAGTTTTACTCTTAAATTTACTGACGGACCATTGTACATGTTGATGCTCTTTGCGAACAAAGTCTTATGTATTTTTGCACATATTCAACTAAATGGCTGTTATTGCATCTATTTGCACATTATCAATTTATCCATGTTAGACTATATTATTATCCTACTGCCATTTCTCTTGCATTGACATTCTATATTTTTTTTAAAGCTACACTGTGTGATTTTTACCCCCATCTAGCGGTGAAATTGTATATGACTACCCAGTGAAAATTAGTTTCTGTTCCTCTCAATTCCGAGAGCGTTTTAACTCCTACGGTGGCCGTATTATTCCAAGATTAACATGGCTTCCAGTTATCACTTCGTCCATGACAATAATAAACAATATGTCTAAAATGAATAAAACTACAGGACAGATGTCAGGAGGTAAACAAAAACTTACAGTGTCCTTTTTTTATATAGCTTAAAAAATTGCGCCTTTAAAACTATTCATTACCTGTGATCTGTCGCAGCACAGATTTATGTTACAAGGTAAACAATACTTTTTCACCATTGATGTGAGGATGAAGTTATACTAGAGGTCGTTCTGGCGTTATGCACAACCATGCTATGGTTAGACAAGCAACTATAAAACTTCGAATTTACACAAATGAATTACAACAGGCTGAATTACCTGTCGAGAAGAAAGCAGGCAACCTCGGCGTCCGTTTTAAAATCTTTTCTACCCTTGAGCTCTTTCCATCTGGGAAAAGTTACTCCAATATTGACTTTGGTCTTGCTGATTTGTCTGTCGCGTTGACGTTTTAATTCTCTCTTTCAAATGTGAGTACGCACGGCCGCACACACACACACACACACACACACCACACTATCTTTCAAATCTGCCGGCACTCGCGAGTAATCTCCCCCTCGCATTCGTCAGGTGTCACTGAGTGAAAAACGCAAAAGGCGAAGCTTGAATTTACAGGCATGTCCCTCTTTGGCTAATGTAGTTTCAAGATGGAGGGGCAACATGGCGACCGGCATACGAACCCCTCACCCGTATGTACTTTCAATGGCAGATTATAAACTTAAGAGAATACTTTATTACTTGAAAGAAGTAAATATACATTAATGAGCACATATATTTTTGAAAGAACTAAGTGTTTTTTGCTAAGAATCAACTAAAAAAGTTACACAGTGTAGCTTTAAACTATCAAGTTTTTCAATTTTTATTTTTATACAATATCCAGTACTTTTTAACTAAATTCGATTGTCTTCTATATTTATGACTGTGTATTTGAATGTTGGTATGTCATGTGTAAATTTATGTCGCCTTGTACCCTGCGCCTTATCTTGGCCAGGTCGCGGTTGCAAATGAGAACCTGTTCTCAACTGATTAACCTGGTTAAATAAAGGTAAAATAAAAAATAAAAATAAAAAATATCTTGAATGTAACTCGACACCCTTGCCTCATTTAGTATGCGTGGTTCTATGAATATGCAAATTAGCCCCGCCTCCACTCACTCACTCAGCTCAGAGATCCACTGGTTGACGATCACACGTTGATCTGATTGGTTACAAGGTAGTTTGTGACGTCAGAAACACCAGCGATTTCAAAGCGTGTTTTTTAACTGGTATTTAAGGTTACAAGTTCTTCAGTAACAGGTCTAATGATACAAATTGTGTATTTTTTGTTACATAATATTGCTAATAAAAAAAAAGAAAAGTACATACAAATATTTTCATTTAGAACTGAAAAAACAGAAAAAACTGAAACTAAAATAATGCAGTTCGGCATCCTTTTTATTTAAGAATAAACTATTTGAAAAAAAAAAATCTAATTTAACTTGACACTAAAAAATATGTTGAAAAAATAAAACTGAAACTAGTCAGAGTGAAACTAACAATATCTTATATAAAAAATGTAATGCATAAAAAAATATTCATTTATTATATATATTTATTATATATATATATATATATATATATATACAGTGCCCTCCACAATTATTGAACCCCCTGGTAAATATGATCAAAATTGGCTGTAAAAAATAAATCTGCATCGATTATCCTTGTGATCTTTCATTCAAAAAATGTGCAAAATTCTAACCTTTCATTGAAGTAAAAGAATTGAAAGTGGGGGGAAAATCACATTATGAAATAAATGTTTTTCTCCAAAACACGTTGGCCACAATTATTGAAACCCTTTTATTAAATACTTTTTGCAATCTCCTTTTGCCAAGATAACAGCTCTGAGTCTTCTCCTATAATGCCTGATGAGTTTGGAGAACACCTGACAAGAGATCAGAGACCATTCCTCCACACAGAATCTCTCCAGATCCTTCAGATTCCCAGATCCATGTTGGTGCTTCTCCTCTTCAGTTCAGCCCACTCATTTTCTATAGGGTTCAGTTTAGGGGACTGGGACGGTCATGGCAGAAGCTTCATTTTGTGCTCCACAACAAATTTTTGTTTTGATTTTGATGTTTGTTTTGGATCGTTGTCCTGATGGAAGATCCAACCACGGCATATTATAAGATTTCTAGCAGAAGGCGTCAGGTTTTGATTTTTTATCTGTTGATATTTGATAGAATCCACAATGCCATGTATCTGAACAAGAAGTCCAGGACCTCCAGCAGAAAAATATGCCCACAACATTAAAGATCCAATGGTATATTAAATTGTACACATGGGGTACTTTTTATCCTTGTGTTCACCAAACCCATCTAGTGTGTTTGCTGCCAAAAAGCTCTGTTTTAGTCTCATCTGACCACAGAACCCTGTGTTGTTTGAAGATCCAGTCGTGTCTGACAATTAAATTTGCTGGAATTTGTTTTTGGATGAGCGAGGAGGTTTTTTTTTAAACCCTCCCAAACAACATGTGGGGATGTAGGGGTTGTTTGATATTTTTTTTTTTAGGCTTTCTGACCCTAAGACTCAACTAATCTCTGCAATTCTCCATCTGTGATCCTTGGAGAGTCTTTGGCCACTCAAACTTTCATACTCGCCGTGCATTAAGACAGTATAGACACACGTCCTTTTCCTGGCAGATTCATAAAATCTTTAGTTGGTTATAACTTCTTAATTATTGCCCTGATGGTCAAAATGGGGATTTTCAATTCTTTAGCTATTGTCTTACAGCCACTTTCTAGTTTGTGATGCTCAACAATCTTTTGCTACGCATCAGAACTGTATTCTGTGGTTTTACTCATTGTGATGGATGATTAAGGGGATTTGGCCTTTGTGTTTCCTCATATTTAAACTCCTGTGAAACACGAAGTCATAGCTGGACAGTTTCATGTTCCTAGTCACCCTGGTGTACTAAAAAAGGTAAATATTAATGGGAATATACTTCAGAGATATTTTACTCGTAAAAAATTCTTGGGGTTTCAATAATTGTGGCCAACGTGTTTTGGAGAAAAACATTTATTTCATAATGTGATTTCCCCCCACTATCAATTCTTTTACTTCAATGAAAGGTTAGAATTTTGCACATTTTTTGAATGAAAGATCACAAGGATAATCGATGCAGATTTATTTTTTACAGCCAATTTTGATCATATTTACCAGGGGGTTCAATAATTGTGGAGGGCACTGTATATATGTGTGTGTGTGTGTGTTTGTGTGTGTGTGTATTGCTATCAAACTGATTAATTAAATTCCAACATAAAAGTTTGTGTTTATGTAATATATGTGAGTATATATGTTTATGTGTATATGTTAATGTGTAAATATATATATGTAAATGTATGTATATGCATATGTATATGTGTGTGTGTGTGTGTGTGTGTGTGTGTGTGTGTGTGTGTGTGTGTTCATATATATATCCTGTCCCACTCTAATGCTGCAGGTGCACGCGGGTCTAAAACAGAAGACTCAACATGATCTTATATACCTCGGTTGTAATGAGTGGTTATTTCAGTCAAAGTTGCTCTTCTATCAGCTTGAATCAGTCGGCCCATTCTCCTCTGACCTCTAGCATCAACAAGGCATTTTCGCCCACAGGACTGCCGCATACTGGATGTTTTTCCCTTTTCACACCATTCTTTGTAAACCCTAGAAATGGTTGTGCGTGAAAATCCCAGTAACTGAGCAGATTGTGAAATACTCAGACCGGCCCGTCTGGCACCAACAACCATGCCACGCTCAAAATTGCTTAAATCACCTTTCTTTCCCATTCTGACATTCAGTTTGGAGTTCAGGAGATTGTCTTGACCAGGACCACACCCCTAAATGCATTGAAGCAACTGCCATGTGATTGGTTGATTAGATAATTGCATTAATGAGAAATTGAACAGGTGTTCCTAATAATCCTTTAGGTGAGTGTATATGCATATGTATAAGTGTGTATGTGTGTGTGTGTGTGTGTGTGTTCATATACATATCCTGTCCCACTCTAATGCTGCAGGTGCACGCGGGTCTAAAGCAGAAGACTCAACATGATCTTGTAATTATCCTCCTCTGGCGGCCACAACTGTCAGTCTTCACTAGAGATCTGTGGAGTCTAGAGAGAGGTGTGGAAACACACGAGCTTTTAATAACCCCGGGTAACGCTCCTGACAGGCCGTACGGGTGTGAGAACGACAACATCTGGAGATCAGAGAGAGCACACACGAGAAGGGAGATATTGGTCTGTAACACATTCCTATTTTTATCACGGCATGGGAGTGTGTTGTGCATAAACCGAAGACATAAATCAACAACATAATATGAACTCTAGATCTGCTGAGGAGAGCAAGAGACACTCGACTGTAAATCCAGCAGATTCAGCACCGCTCCAGCGACATCACACACCACAACACACACACAACCACTGTACTGAAAATAGTGCATTGAAGATTATTTATGAAACCATTAAGTTGTTTTTTTTAACAGTCAAACCAAAAATTATTCAGACACCAGATATAATTTTTGATATTTTTTCACTAGTGTGATCAGGACACTATAGTTCATTTATGTAAGTGAGGAGGGCAAAATAAAGTAAACTGTGACATATTATACCCAATAATTCTTCATACAGTGGAAAATTTATAAAAATTTGGGAGCAAAAATGATTGGGACACTTTGAGCTGATCATGTTCTGCTGAAGTGTTTTGTCTTTAATTGCTAATGCTCTTTTTACACACAGACTGAACACAATGAAGCATTGCTTGGTGATTGGTTGAGCTAAACTGGCATTATCTAATTGTGTAGTTAAATTTAACAGCTGACAGATATTCAACATAATTCATGTGTGAGACAGTCTAACAGAAGGACGGACAAAACCAGTGAAATATCAGCTGAGTTCTGCTCATATTTCATTACCATTTTCTAAACTATAGCGAATAAACTGTGATAATGTGAGAAATGTTGAAGGTGTCTGAAAACATTTTGGTTTGACGGTATATATTGTGACATTATTGTCAAATGAAACAACTCGAAATGAAAAGTTTGCGTTGAACTTCGGAGGACTATCCTCGACTGGAGGCGGAGATGTGTGTGTTAGCATGAGCGTCTGACAGCGCTGAAGACTTTAATTGCTTAAAAGGGCAAATGAAAGATTAATGTTGTTAAAGAAATCATTCATCTTTACCAGATAAACACACACACACATACACACACACACATCAGTCTCTGTACGTCTGTTATTGACTGTTTGCACTCGTGGTTGGATGGCCGCCACTGAACGTACAAGCATAATTAATAAGCCAATTACAGCACATCCATAACACAAAGCCGGCGCGCATCCGTCACTTCTCGTTTATCTGCTAACAGGATATCTGGGAAAACTCGTCTCACATCAAACTACAGTGTTGCAGTTCGACCTCCACACACACCACACCCTTTATACACTTTACACATTATGTGACGTGATGTGAGTCCAGATCATTTAGTCCTAATTTGTTGTTCTCTGTGATAATGGAAAAAGGGGGAATCAAGTCCATGATTATGATGATAATTATATCAAATATCACATTTACCCGCTATTAGATCCAGTGTAACTGATCTTCCCTGCCGGTGTAATGAAATCAGAGAATGTCAGGCTGTTTAATGGCAGCAGATCTCATGTAAACAGTGTCGTGTTCAGACTGCAGTCCAGAGACGGACATCATACGCATTAAAGCACTTAAAGAGGAGAATATACAAGCTCAGGTATTACTGGACCACAAAACCAGTCACATGGGTCAATTTTTTTACAATTGAGATTTATGCATCATCTGAAAGCTGAACAAATAAGCTTTCAATTGATGTTTGGTTTGTTATATTTGGAAGAGATACGACTATTGAAAATCTGGAATCTGAGAAAAATCTAAACATTGAGAAAATCTCCTTTAAAGGAAAACTCCGGTCAATTTTAACATTGAGCTCATTTTTTTGTACATTTGGAGTGCTGTCAATACAGAGAACAACGACAAAAATCGGTGTTGCCTACACCGAGTTATTCTATTTTTAAAATTTGCACCCTGTTGACTTCAATGGGGCAAGTTTTAAACCTGCTTTTAGCCTCTTAACATCCTTGATGTGTCATTACAAGTGCACAGGTCATGTGAGTGATTCCTTCAGAGTGAACACGAGTGAATCTGACTGCAGTAGATGTGAAAGATATGTATAAAAATGATGTTATTTAAGCCAGCGCACATACCTGTGTTTACATCCTGTTTTCGGTTGAAGTCCAAAGTAGTTGATTGCCGAGTTCACGCGCGTGATCATAGGTAACTAAACCTATGCGCATGAACTCGGCAATCGACTACTTTGGACTTCAACCGAAAACAGGATGTAAACACAGGTATGTGCGCTGGCTTAAATAACATCATTTTTATACATATCTTTCACATCTACTGCAGTCAGATTCACTCGTGTTCACTCTGAAGGAATCACTCACATGACCTGTGCACTTGTAATGACACATCAAGGATGTTAAGAGGCTAAAAGCAGGTTTAAAACTTGCCCCATTGAAGTCAACAGGGTGCAAATTTTAAAAATAGAATAACTCGGTGTAGGCAACACCGATTTTTGTCGTTGTTCTCTGTATTGACAGCACTCCAAATGTACAAAAAAATGAGCTCAATGTTAAAATTGACCGGAGTTCTCCTTTAAAGTTGTGCATTTATGTTGGCGATTGTGCTGCATTCACTCACACAAATAAATGTTTTATATATTTACGGTAGGAAATGTACAAAATATCTTCATGGAACATGATCTTTACTTAATATCCTAATGATTTTTGGCATAAAAGAAAAATTTATAATTTTGACCCATACAATGTATTGTTGGCTATTGCCACAGATAAACCCGTGCGACTCGTGACTGGTTTTGTGGTCCAGGGTCACATAAACACAAGAGCTGTAAAGTGTAAAACCAGCCAGGGCATTGTTAGGGTGTTGCTATGTAAGACTGCATGATGTCACGACTAACCAATCACAATCATGTAGGGACGCACGATATATCGGCCACCATATCGGTATCGGCCGATATATGTTCATATATAATGTTATCGTTATCGGGCCGATAAGAACATTTGGTCGATATATTAAAGCTGATAAATAATGTATTATTTCCTTCAGGTGAGACACTTCAGATGTTCAACATGATGGTTTTAATTTGCTTGAAATATGATTGGAAACACTTCAAAAAAGGAAGATACGGTGAAGTGCAACAAGTCTGTCATATCGGTTATATAAAAGAGTGTTTTGGATTGCATAAAATAATAAAAGAAACAAACAAATACATGGCGAAAGAAGTGTTAGACAGCAGAAGAGGGGATTGGGATATTGGGAAGCGGAGGGCCGTTACTCTTTCACGTATCTTATCACGTGTGTGTATGTGTGTGCGTGTGTGTGTCTATGAATGCATGCATTTATATGTGTGCGTGTATGAAACAAAGTGTCCTAAATGAAAACTGTGCAACCCAATGTCACAAAAAAGACTTGTATATATGTATTATAGTTCATTTTTCAACTTTAAAGTGTTGTTTCTTTCGTTTCGTTTTTTCTAAATAAAAATCAGTAAATTTATTCTCGTTTTTTTTTTTTTTGTCTATTTAAATTCTATTTAAAAACTCACCACACACAATAATGGTCAATAACTGTAATTTGTTGAAAGCTAATCTTCTTCTGGAAAAGATGACACCGTGCACATGAAGATAGCACATTGCTTTAGAATTGGTCAGTCAAAAAATGTAAATATGTGAAAACAGCTATTTTAGCTTCAGGTTCTAAAGGGTTAATGCTGAGGCTTGTGTTTTTGTAATCAGGCTCGCAAAAATTATATAAAATTTGGATTTTGATTTATCGGCCAATATATCAGTTATCGGCTTTCAAATATAAAGAATTATCGGTTATCGGCCAAAATGTTCATATCAGTGCATGTGTCAGACTAACAGTAATCTATAAGATCAGCACACTTACAGCGCATGCATGTGTTTATATTTACATACATCTGCATGCTTCATATCATAGCTTGTGCTGATGGAATCTTTCACTGCAATATTTACAACCTTTCAACCAGAGACAGAGGAAGAAACTGAAAAAGCTTGTGCACTTTTAGATAGAAAGTATTGTGCATCTAAAAACAAAACACATCAGTCAAGCGGACAGACCTCAAAGAGTCAAGGATGCCCTTCAAATATTAAATCAATAAAACACAGACATGTCTCAGGTGTATGCCGGAGCTATTTATAACTAAGCCAAAGTCAAACATATCCAGCTATCAATAAGAAAAGAGCAGAACAGCAGACCAGGGGGAAAGTCATGCACAATATTTCAAATATAACAACTTACAATATTTGTATTTGCTCCTGCATATTTCCATGCAGTGAACCAAAGACAGTCTCAAAAACACGCTTTGAAATCGCTGGTGTTTCTGACGTCACAAACTACCTTGTAACCAATCAGATCAACGTGTGATCGTCAACCAGTGGATCTCTGAGCTGAGTGAGTGAGTGGAGGCGGGGCTCATTTGCATATTCATAGAACCGCGCATACTAAATGAGGCGAGGGTGTCGAGTTACATTCAAGATATTTTAAGGCTTTTCAAGGAAAACACATTGAAATATGTAATTTTGGTGATCAAAGATGAGTTTTAAGGGATGTAAACTGGTTTAATGATGCATGATGTCAGACGGACAGAGATGAGGATCCTGAACTCAGGCTAGAGGAACCCAGAGCGAGGAACCTAAGACGCGAGATTAGATCGATGACCCGGTGTCTGTGCGCCACTATCGGAAAGCTGGCATTAAGAATGAATGGAGTGTGTCCTGATAGTATTAATTAAACAGGGTAGCTATTGAGCTCCTGTGGCGGCCATATTAACGAGCTGCTTCTGTAATTAATCAGACGGGTCTCGCTGTGGTTTGCTAAAGCTCAACACCTCCAGAGCCGTACCTTCACAAACCTCACAGAACACCGTCAGTGCAAACACAACCACTCAAACACCAGCATGAGTAATCCATTCGTTCAGAGAATTCAGCACAAACTGATTTAATTAAAAATGTGTGTTTTTCTTTCTATATGGACATTTATATTGGGGTTAATCTCATGTGCGAATATACATGTTATATTTTACTCTGAAATCAGAAGAAAAAAAAAAAGAAAATTGTTTTTTTTTTATGGACAAATAAGATTTTTTGCATTGTGACATTTTCACGACAATTTCTGTAATGGGTAAAAAAAGGTTTATTTGAAATAAAGCTGTCTGGACACACACACACACACACACACAAAATAATAATAATAAATAAATATATATATATATATATATATATATATATATATATAGC
>NC_137146.1:1469115-1551615 GCF_949319135.1 Squalius cephalus | reverse complement strand
CTAAAACTGCAACAAAAATAAATTGAAGCTAAATAGAAATAAAAAACATACTAAATTTTTTTTTGCAAAAGCATATCAAAGTTATTAAACAAACTAAAATGAAAATGAAAGCTGAAAATAAGTATTATATTTTCAAAATATGAAGAAATAGTATAATAGTGCATAAACAACACTAAAATAAAAGGCCACATGACAGCTCGAATATCGTGAGAGCCTGCTAAAGCGGCGCCACCAGTCCTGAGCTCTGATTGGCTGACAGCTGTTGCATCCATATTTCACAGCCAATGTGAAACTTCCACAGAGACGCCATGCAAATGTCACCTGTCTAACAAAGCATGGCCAATAAAGGACGACTGGCATCGGCTCATCCATCAGGCCTTTAGAAAATGCAAATTCTCTAAAATATCACTGATGCATTATTTGTCATTTTCTAGTGAACATAAAAAGGGCTGTTGTTCCCTGTCACACACAACATCTAGCCATCGTTTAGCTTGCAGCGCTGGTGTTTTTAATAATGCGTCTGTACTTCATCACTGCTCGTCTGCCGTCAGACTAACAGGACGATGACAGACCAGATTTAGGAGGCTGGAGAACTCGTGTGACGCAGGACTGCCTGTATTTGGCTGGTTATGAATCACACCCAGCATGCATAATGTGATCAAAACTCTTATAAGTTCAACTATATATCTCTCAGTTATCTGACTATCTACAGAAGATCTACTCGCGCATGTTGATGTTTTTCTTCTGAACTTCTTGCAGCTCTATTCCATGCAACAGCAGTCACGCTAAAAAACACAAAACCTGCAAAAATACAATCAATCTTCAAATACAGCCCATTATGGCTCGCTATGATGCTTTATGGGGCTTTGTATTCTATTTGGCGCTTGAAAAGATGAAAAATTGTGTTTCACAAACAGAGGTTTGGAACGACATACGAGAATTACTAAAACATAAAATATAATATAATATAAAATTTTAAAAAATGTTTACGCAAAATAGAAATAACAAAATTGCTAAAACTGAAATAAAAGAAATGAAAGCAAAATATAAAATTAACAAAATGACTAAAACTGAAATAAAAATAAACAAAAGCAGAATAAAAATACAAAAATAACAAAGTTACTAAAACCGAAATAAAATAAATGAAAGCAAAATAGAAATATAAAAATACCAAAATTACTCAAACTGAAATAAAAATAAATTAACGCTAAATAGAAATATAAAAATACCAAAATTACTCAAACTGAAATAAAAATAAATGAAAGTAAAATAGAAATATAAAAATACCAAAATTACTCAAACTGAAATAAAAATAAATTAACGCTAAATAGAAATATAAAAATACCAAAATTACTCAAACTGAAATAAAAATAAATGAAAGCAAAATAGAAATATAAAAATATCAAAATTACCCAAACTGAAATAAAAATAAATTAATGCTAAATAGAAATATAAAAATACCAAAATTACTCAAACTGAAATAAAATAAATGAAAGCAAAATAGAAATATAAAAATAACAAAATTACCCAAACTGAAATAAAAATAAATTAACGCTAAATAGAAATATAAAAATTGAAAATATAAAAATAAAATATAAATATAAATATGTACTTTCAAGGCTTGTTTTAGTTATAAATTCATCTACGATGATGGACAGAACAAATGTTGATTTGTTCAAATGTTCATCCTGACTAGTTTGCAGAGAGAGAGAGAGAGAGAGAGAGAGAGAGAGAGAGAGAGAGAGAGAGAGAGAGAGAGAGAGAGAGAGAGAGAGAGAGAGAGAGAGAGAGAGAGAGAGAGACGTGAGTCGGCCTGCACAATAGAAATGAATTTGGTTTGGGTAATTTGCCCGTTGGACAGGCAGCGAGTGGAAGCACATTAAAGCTCAGTGTCAGTAATGGAGAAGAGTAAACAAGGTTTGTGCCACACAGGTCAACAGCAGCATTAATAACACCACACACACAGAGGGAAAGGAGACTGAGCTTCATCTGTGAGTCTGTCCAAACCCTAGCTGGCTATCTAGACAGTATTCGAGTCATAACTTCTAACACAAAGGCTGTGCTAGAGGACAGTTTATTGCCAAATTCGCCATATCATATGTATACTTCACAGTGACAATGTAAAACAATCAATAAAGCTTTTGATCTTATTGATCACAACCTTCTGTTAAGAAAGATGCAATGTTATGGGTTTAGTTCGGCAGCATCAATTTGGCTTCAGAATTATTTAATAAACAGGAGACAAACTGTTTTTTTTAATGGAAGTTTTTCGGAGGAAAAAACTGTTAGCTGTGGCATACCACAGGGAAGCTGTCTAGGACCACTTCTCTTTTCTATATATATAAATGACTTGCCATTGGTTTTAAGAAAGGCAAAGATCGCAATGTATGCTGATGATGACTCAACTATTTATTCTTCCCAAAGTACAGTGCAAGATCTGGAAATTGTTTTAATGGAGGAATTAAAATCTGTAATTGAGTGGGTCACAAATAACAAGTTAGTTCTAAATATTAGTAAAACAAAAAGTATAATTTTTGGAACCAGATACATGCTGTTGAATGAACCCAGACTGAGTATTGTGGTCAAGGATATAAATGTTGCACAAGTACAAGAGACCAAACTACTTGGTATAGAAGTGGACAATAAATTATCATGGTCTAGTCACATAAATGCAGTAGTACGCAGGATGGGTAGAGGTCTCTCGATGGTTAGAAGGTGTTCCAACATGTTGCCTTTTAACATGACTGCAGATGTTATAAAAACTGTTGTACTGTCACAATTGGATTACTGTTCCGAGATTTGGTCTTGTGCTGCAGCAGCACATATAAAGGCCATACAAACAGTTCAAAACAGAGCAGCTCGGTGTGCACTTCGATGCCCACTAAGAACCAATGTGAACATGATGCATAATGTCTTGTCATGGTTAAAAGTAAAGGAGAGATTATTAGCCTCATTGCTAAATTTGACAAGGAACATTGTCATTACCAAAATTCCAAATGTGCTTCAGCAAAAGCTATGCTTTAGCTCTGATGAACACAGCTATGAAACCAGGCATGCCACGGAGGGTAGATTTAAACTACCCAAAGTGAAAACCAACTGTGGAAAAAGTACAGTAATGTATAGAGCAATGTATAACTGGAACATTTTGCCAAGTGATATCATTACAGCAAATAGCAAATACCAATTTAAAGTCCTTGTGAAAAAGCATCTTTCGTGTTAGTTGAATGTAAACTTAAGGTTGCAGTCAGTCACAATGATGTCTAATGTTTAAGTCTAAATGATGAATTTTTGCTACTGTAAGAGCTATGATATGATAGTATTAATTAATTATGAGTCAAGTAATCTCTCTTTTATTGCTGAAATAATTGTAGAAATCAGGTCCTATGTATATGTATTGTGTATATACTGTGTGTATATGTGTGTGGGAGTGCATGAGTGAGTGGGTGGGTGGGTGGGGTTTTGTGGTGTTTAGATATGCCAATGTTTTTAAACATTGTTTAGGTGTGTGGTGTTGTGATAAACTGGTGTAAAACTGTTTGAAGAGAAGCATGTTAGTTTGACTCCAGGAAGAATAGCTGTACTTGTTACAGCTAATGGAGATCAAAATAAATACAAATACAAATACAAATAAAATGAAGTGAGTTTTTGCTTAAAACAAGCAAAATTATCTGCCAATGGGATAAGAAGAAAAATATCTTAATTCAACAGAAACAATACCCCATTGACCCCATTGGCAGATAATTTTGCTTGTTTTAAGTAAAAACTCACTTCATTTTTATTTATTTCCCCAGAAAACAAGACATAAAATCTTATAGCATTTTACTACTTAAGCAAAAGCATCTTGATTTAAGAATTGTTTGATATTTGGACTGGAAACAAGACAAAAATACTAGGTAAGCAAAGCATTTTTTGCAGAGCAGGGCGGCTTACTAGAGTAAATGTGGGAACAGAGACACTAAAAAGACAGAAAGAGACGCATAAATACAGGAGAGGAGAGGGCAGAGCGTCAGGAAGAAGGGAAGCTGAAGGACGAGAGTGATGGATGGGCTAAAAGAGAGAAACATTAAGGAATAAAGCAACTCCCACTCCTCCGCTAAAGCTCGACACGCTTGTAATCAAATGTCAGCGGTGGGGAATAAACTGTCTGAAATTCAATCAGAGGCTTTTCCCCGGACTCTAATGTGATTTGGGGGCTAATGGAGTGGCGTTCGGACCGACCCGTCTCTGAAAGCGTCGGATTAGGAGCGAACGGGGCGTTAATAGAGTCTTGTGGTGTTGGGGAACTGAAGTGGCTTGAAGACTGGAGGCCCTAATTACCAGGTGACGGGGAAAAGCAAACGAACGGAGAGACACTTCACAGTCCTGTGAGGAAGAGAAGGAATAATCGAGGCTAATTACGGTAACTGGCATTACCGTTCTGCTTCAGCTCTCCTTAACCGAGACGTTTGTCACATAACACGAGGAAGAGGAGAACAGAGGAAAATACAAGATTAAAATAGGAGTCTGGTCCTGAATAATGCAGAAAATAGAGAATATTATATAAAAGATGGACTGTTAGATTTAGAGTCCCCCTGTAGTCGATCATTCTATCCCTTAAAACTCGTCTTTGATCACCAAAATTACATATTTAAGCATTTTTTCCTTCAGAAAAATTCTTGATGTCTTAAAATATCTTGAATGTAACTCGACACCCTTGCCTCATTTAGTATGCGCGGTTCTATGAATATGCAAATGAGCCCCGCCTCCACTCACTCACTCAGCTCAGAGATCCACTGGTTGACGATCACACGTTGATCTGATTGGTTACAAGGTAGTTTGTGACGTCAGAAACACCAGCGATTTCAAAGCGTGTTTTTGAGACTGTCTTTGGTTCACTGCAGTTTTAAGGAGGAAATACTCAGCAATGCTGTCGACTTATGAATTTACACATGCTTTGACTTAAAGCAGATTAAAAACACCACATAGACACATAAACTACATTAAAAGCTGGATTTTCACAACAGGGGCCTTCAAGTTTCAACTTTGTCTCAGAGGTTTCTCCTAAAATTAGGGATGCACTGATAATAACACCAAACATCCAGATGAAACGCAGTGTCTGATAACCAGTGAACGGTCAGTGTCTGAATGCTTTCGCTGCGTGTTTGTTGAGTCTCATGTTTTGCTGCGGTTGTTGTCTCGTGAAACACTGGCGTACACGAGCTCTGTGGTCTCTGGTAACACTGAGCACTTCATCCATCACTGTGAGGCTGATGAAAGGACTCTGTCTGCTGGTGTGACACACACAGATGACAGAACTACAGGGTTTCCGCTCGCCTGTCAATCAAACACGCTCAGATCGGCCTGCTGTCCACCTGTGTACAATTACAATGTACAATTGCGCACAAAAGTATTCTTGTCACTTCATAACATTACATTTGAACCACTGTAGTCATATGGACTATTTTAACGATGTCTTTACTACCTTTCTGGGCCTTAAAAGTTGCAATGATGTTGTTGTCTATGGAGGGTCAGAAACCTCTCAGATTTCATCACAAATATCTTCATTTAGGTTGCGAAGATGAACGAAGGTCTTACAGGTTTGTAACGACATGAGGGTGAATAAATATAAATATATTTATGATGTATTTAAAAAAATACACAAATAAATAAATATATATATATATATATATATAAATAAATTGAATAAAATTCACCTGGGATTTAATAGTCTTTGCACTTTGGCTTGTAGCCTCATTGTCACCTCAGTTGTGCATCACTTGTTCCTCATAATTAAACTCATCTCTGCACTTTCAGCGAGCAACATCTGCAGTTATTTGCCTTTCTTACAAAAAGCTGTTCATCTTAAAACGCCAAATAGATTTTGAAAGACCAACACACTTGATCCAGCATCTTTTGGAGAGCGCGAGTGAACGCCGAACGGTGAAGTACCTCGGTGGCTTTGGCTGATTTCTCTAAACTAATTGTAACCCGTCTCCAGCTGGGCAAATGAGATTCGAGCGAGGAATTAAAAATGAATGGGGATCTCCAGCCAGGTGAGACAGTGAGACAGCGAGACAGCGAGCAGTGGGTAAAAGCAATTAGGAGAAACCGTAACCCCGCGCCAGTGAGGCCTGAGGGATGCTTGACGTCTGGTTACGGGTTTCAAACCCGAGCTGGAGTTACACGCCGACTCGAGGTTACCGTGGCTTGACTTGGGGAGGCCCACACACACACACACACACACACACACACACACACACACACTCTTGGCACTTCTTCTGGAGGTTCAGCCAAACCAAAGATAAAGTTCCTGATGTGTTTAGGTCTTGAACGGGGCGCCTTTAAGTCCTGAATGTTATTGGATTGCTGTTTTTCCCGATGGATGATTCCTGACCGGAGCGGGACGTGATGGAGCCATTAAGATGATGAATCCGCGTCATCGGACACCGGTCGGCATATATAGACACCAAATCCAGACGGGCATGAGTTACACCTACAGAATAATGCATGGTGCCAAAGCAACTTGAGCCTCGAGGAAACAGACTCACAAACTACAGGAAATTGACATTCGTTGCTTTTTCATCTCAAATCTGAGAGTTTCTTGAAGAAAATCTGAAGAAAATTATCACTTGAAGAAGGAAAAGTTATTTTCAATGTGTGGCATCTTCTAACTTTTGTCCCTGAGAATAATCAAACCGAAAACACATTTGAAAGTAAATACACTCATAATTTAAGTTTTTATATGAATAAATGTTTCAAATATGAAAATATACCTATAACACATAAAAATTCTATTATTTACTTAAAATCAATATTGGCTTTTTGTGAGGAATAGAATTGAAGTTATCAATGATTAAAAATCTTAGTAAATTAGTTTACCGACTTTGAATATCAAATTTATTTTTTGCATTTTTATTAGATTCTTAGTTTTATATCTAAATTAAATTACACATTGTATTAAATTATTTTGCTTCGAAACATAAGCAAATGTAAAGTAATAAAGGAAAACAAAGAAATGCATGAGAATAAACAATAAAATAAAAGTGCTTTAAGAATCTTAAACTTTTCCAGACAGTGAAGGATTTCACTCTTTTTGTCAGTATTAAATGCTGTTTGATTATTCCTGATGACAGTGATAGGTCAAATAGGCCGTATTCACACTAATGCACAGATCTATTATAACATAAGATGTTTTGTCTTGTCTTTAACACATAAATGACTGTAGTTACGTTCATTTTGCATCATAAAACTGGCAGTAAAAAGAATATGACTGTCTCCAGTGCACACAATCCCATCACACATATGAAGGGGGACACGTTTCTGAAACATTGTTGAAGAGAGAAAACACAGTGTCAGCATCAGCAGTGCAGGCGGTGGGCACCATATGTGAAGCGTGCGGTCATGAACTCAACCTACACCTGGTTTCCAGCAATCAGCTTCACAAAGTGCCCAACGGTGCGTCCGACACAACACACTTAACCTGCGCTGACAGACGAGGCGCACGCACTCATGCATGGATGATATGCAAAAGATAATATACACAAGTTTATTGCAATTTCATGCTTTCCTGCAGTTAAACGTAATCATGATGGACTGTGATTAACATAAAAGGACTTTTCATCTCTTAGTATGTTGTGAGCAAGCAATAGCCGTCATTTGACCGTCTAGGTTAACTATAGACCTGATATAATCCAGCTATGAGTTATAGACCCGATATAGCCCAGCTATGAGTTGGTTAACTATAGACCCGATATAGTCCAGCTATGAGTTATAGACCCGATATAGTCCAGCTATGAGTTATAGACCTGATATAGTCCAGCTATGAGTTATAGACCCGATATAGTCCAGCTATGAGTTGGTTAACTATAGACCCGATATAGCCCGGCTATGAGTAGGTTAACTATAGACCCGATATAGCCCGGCTATGAGTTGGTTAACTATAGACCCGATATAGCCCGGCTATGAGTAGGTTAACTATAGACCCGATATAGTCCGGCTATGAGTTGGTTAACTATAGACCCGATATAGCCCGGCTATGAGTAGGTTAACTATAGACCCGATATAGTCCGGCTATGAGTTGGTTAACTATAGACCCGATATAGTCCAGCTATGAGTTGGTTAACTATAGACCCGATATAGTCCGGCTATGAGTTGGTTAACTATAGACCCGATATAGTCCGGCTATGAGTGGGTTAACTATAGACCCGATATAGTCCAGCTATGAGTTGGTTAACTATAGACCCGATATAGTCCGGCTATGAGTTGGTTAACTATAGACCCGATATAGTCCAGCTATGAGTTGGTTAACTATAGACCCGATATAGTCCGGCTATGAGTTGGTTAACTATAGACCCGATATAGTCCGGCTATGAGTTGGTTAACTATAGACCCGATATAGTCCGGCTATGAGTTGGTTAACTATAGACCCGATATAGCCCGGCTATGAGTTGGTTAACTATAGACCCGATATAGCCCGGCTATGAGTTGGTTAACTATAGACCCGATATAGTCCGGCTATGAGTAGGTTAACTATAGACCCGATATAGTCCGGCTATGAGTAGGTTAACTATAGACCCGATATAGTCCAACTATGAGTAGGTTAACTATAGACCCGATATAGTCCGGCTATGAGTTGGTTAACTATAGACCCGATATAGTCCGGCTATGAGTTGGTTAACTATAGACCCGATATAGTCCGGCTATGAGTAGGTTAACTATAGACCCGATATAGTCTGGCTATGAGTTGGTTAACTATAGACCCGATATAGTCCGGCTATGAGTTGGTTAACTATAGACCCGATATAGTCCGGCTATGAGTTGGTTAACTATAGATCCGATATAGTCCAGCTATGAGTTGGTTAACTATAGACCTGATATAGTCCGGCTATGAGTTGGTTAACTATAGACCCGATATAGTCCGGCTATGAGTTGGTTAACTATAGACCCGATATAGTCCGGCTATGAGTTGGTTAACTATAGACCCGATATAGCCCGGCTATGAGTTGGTTAACTATAGACCCGATATAGCCCAGCTATGAGGAACACACTCCTAGCCAAAATAACCTTGAATTTGGTTACATGTCGTTTTTGTCAAAATAACTTGTGAGATGTTTGATATTCCTATTCCATCATGTAAGCAAAGTCAACAGAGATTACAAGGTGTTTGGTTTCATTTCTTCACTCTAAATGATGACTAGTTTATTCTTGGACGATGGTTTAGACGTCTATTAAATGTTCACATTTTGCCTTGTTTTAGCCTAGATGTCTAGGCTGTTTGGACGGCTATTAGACGTCTTTTAAACGAGACATTATAGACATTTTGAGATTAAAAGTTAGTTGATCAATTAATTTGATTCACATGAATAAAACTGTATTGAAAAATGAAAGTATTGCACGTTTACTACTAGTGTGTCATTTCTAGTTAACTAGTGGATTGCAAAAATGATTAGCGATGCATCATATATCAGGTATCGGCCGATATATGTTAATTTTTAATGTTATCGTTATCGGCCCGATAAGAAAATTAGGCTGATATATTAAAGCTAATAAATAATGTATTATTTCCTTCATCTGAGACACTTCAGATGTTCAACATGATTGGAATCACTTAAAAAAAGGAAAATACAGTGAAGTTCAACATGTGCAGCGCAAGTCTGTCATATCGACTACATAAAATAATAATCAGAACATCATAATTGTGTGCTTTTAATGCTGAGACTTTTGTTTTTGTAATCAAGCTCTCAAAAATGATCAGCTTTCAAGTATAAAGAATCGATATCGGCAAAAAAAATTATATTGGTGCATCCCTAAAAATAATGTCTGTTTCAAAGACTCCCTCCTCTGTGATTGGTCAGGCAAATATATAGCCCCGCCTCTTACTAGCGCCATTGGCTGAGCCAATCAGTCCAGTCGCAGATGAAATGAGTGTTTATGAAAACACTTTCCAAACAAATTCCATGTGTTGGTGCAAAAATTACATACTTTACTTAAGATCAAGTCTTTATGACCCAACTGGCCTTGAAATATAAAACATTTATGGACTTATCTAGACTTTGACTTTTCCTGTGTGGAATCTAATAGTTCTTAATGCAAGCAGCCAATGAGTTAAGGTTAAGGTTTTACATCTTGTATTGATGGAGAATAAGCGCATGTCACCGGGGATTAGCGTGCTATCGGATGAGTCCTGCCTGGTGATGTGCGGTGAAACTCTAGAATGAACAGCGGAGGCATTACGAGGAGGCATTCAGCGCATTGTAATAAGCAGCGTACACTAGAGACGTGAGAGGCCGGGTGAATAATTGAGGAGTGTCGGTGGATGTTCAACACCTGTTTGATCAGCGGGTCTCTGTGGTCGGGGGTCTACGGATGACTGCCGGGTCACAAACATGAATAATTCTACAGGAATAATTCCATCCAGTAGTTCAATCGCATTTCCTAAAAGCCCCAAATCTGCTTTGAGGTTTCAACAGTAAGCACAGACTGAAGTGCATTCATTTTACGTGAACAGAAAAGCAAGATACATTATGAAAATGGACACAGTTTTAAAGCTTTAGTAGAATAAGCAACTTTTTGTGGCAGACCCTGGTAATGTCGATGCTTTCATTACTTGGGAAAATGAGCTTTCTGAAAATAAGCAATGAGCATTTTGATACACATTTGCTTTTGCACTCCACATAAGAAAGCCATTAGAAGTCAAACAGGTTTGGAATAACATGAGAGTGAGAGAAAGATGACAGGATTGTTCAGACCTTTTATTTAATTTAAAAACAGCTAATGTCTCCAAGTATTTTGTCATCTGCATCAATGAACAAGGGACAGTTTTGTCTCAGATTAATGCATAATGACGTTAAATAATACAGTTAATACCAATAATAATAAAACTGTGTATGTTACGTTAATGTAAATAATAATAATAATAATAGTGGAAAACAAATAATATAATTTAAATTAGCTTAACTATGGGCTATTTTAGGTTGCCAATTGAATAATATAGAATGTGCAGTTAGAAATGTTAGTTTATCAGCATTTTACAGCAGCTTTGAATGAAACTCATATAAAAATAACAATTAGGAGTGTGCACTATTCACTTTAAAATGTTGTTATGATGTTATGTCATGTTATGTTTCCTCCCCCCATATGGCCATATATGGTGTAATATAAACTGCTTTACATGCACAATATAAAAAGTAACACGAGTTGAGAGAGTCGGTTTTGATTTGTTGCTGTTTATAGTAAATAAGGTTAATTCTAAAACATGAAACAACTTTAAAACCATTCATGTGGACTCGCAGTATCCTCATCCGTGTCAGATTCTGGCTCGGATCAGACTTGGCTGGGTGGATAGCAGCAGAAACACAGCAGGCAAACGTTAGCACATGAATACTGACGACTCTCTCGATGCTAATATTCTCATGCTGCCCTGTTGGCTAAAGTTTCATCTGTGCCGACTAGCATTCGAATTTGAAATGTTGAGAAGATATGAATATGAGTAGGGGTGGATATGTAGGCTATGCATATGTACATGGGAATGTTATTGTTTTACTTTTATGTTTTATGTATATTGTTGTGTTGGTGTCCTTGTTTGTGGTGTATAGTGAAGCCAAAGACACATTTCCCCTTGTGGATAATAAAGGAACTGAACTGAACTAAGCCACCCAGACGCACCGCGAGCAGCTTTTGGACACGGAAGCGTGTGGATCCCGGGCTCAGTCTGAGGGATTCGGGCCGTGCGGGACGTGCTCTCACACAATGCGTGACTTGGTTGGGAATGGGCGGATTGGGAAGGAACACAAAGGAGCGCTGATCTGTACACTAATACCATCTGGCAGCACTTTCATCTGTGCTAAACTACGTCCTCTTAAAGCCCGTAACCCTTTCTCTTTTTCTATTACTTCTTCAATTTCCTCCAATTGCTTTCCAGTTCACTCCACTGGTCCTCTCTGGCTCGCTGATCTTCATTAGTGGAGTTTGATAAGGAACAAACCACTACAATCTTCACCTGCACCTGCAACTTTAGCCAGTGCGAAATGCCCTCGCAATCACGCAAAACACACGTTTCTCGAGCATCAAATCCTCATATTAGAGTGATTTGTGAAGGATCATGTGACACTGAAGACTGGAGTAATGATGCTGAAAATTCAGCTTTGATCACAGGAATAAATACTATGTATACACATAGGTTTAAATACTAATAATATTTCACAATATTACTGTTTTTATTGTGTTTTATTAAACGAATGCAGCCTTGGTACTTTGTTATCATCTCATAATTGTTTGATAATTTGGGTAATTTTGTTGTAATAGCTTACACACACAGCCCAGGACGGGCTTGAATCGGTGAACTAGATTTACAACAAAAAGACAAGTAAACAGTCAATAATAAAATAAGAACAAATAAACAAATTGCAAACGATAGCACAAATAAATACAATAGAATAAAGAGACAAATGAAATAAACGTGGCTTTCAGGTGTGTTTTTCAGGTGTGTCTATCAGTATTCAGGTAAGAAATACAACAGAAATTAAAGTAATCAGATGTAAAATAACACTGTATAGATTTCAGTGTAAAAATAAATGCTTACAATTGAAGTTACAAAAGTTATTCAGTCATGCGCTAATGATTTTCTGTCTTGTTCTTTGATTAAAATGACAAACTGCAGCAGGTTTATTAGGCCGCTGTCACTTTAAGAGCACTGATCCAATATACTGTTACACGCCACGCGTTTCCTCTCAACTATTCAGTTCCAAAACTGACTGTTTATTTCAATTCTTGGCAAGATGGACATTTTGACATCGTTTTGTATGTATTTGATTATTTAAGTGCAACAAGAAATCAATTTAGTTCTCTCGAGCCGTTTACGTGGCGGCTTTATAAGAGCACCACTTATATAGATCAGTGTTTACACGCTTTTGAGGTGAGCGCGAAACCTGTGGGAATGACTACAATTATGCGCAATGCAAGCACTATTCAACCGGAGCGAACGAGACGAGTGAGTGAGATGAGGCGGGTGTGTGATATATAAAACTGCTGTTAAAAAAACGGCCAAAATCTGACAGTAAAATACTGTTTACCTTTAAAGGGATAGTTCACTTTGAAATAAAATTGTGGTATGTTTTAGCTTACCTGAAGGGCATCCAAGATGTAGGTGTCTTTTTTTCCGCAGTAGTTTCAATTTTGATATTTTTAGGTCAAACCGTTCTTGTCTGTCAGTCATATAATGCAGGTCTATGGTCACGGTCTCAAAGAGCAAAGAGTCCAAATTAAAACAATTCCCCATCGTCCAAATTAAACAATTCCCCATCGTAAGTACACATTGATGGCCTAAGACACGAAACGAGCGGTTTGTGTGAGAAAACGAACAGTATTTATATCGTTTTTAACTCTTATAACACACCCACGTCCAAGTGATCTGAGGGCGCGGGCGCATCCTGGTGTGTGACGTGTGCGCAGACTGGTGCATAGATATATATACACTAGATGTCGCCTTGTCTACGGCAGTTCATTGGAACGAATGTCTTTAATGCGACATCTAGTGTATATATATCTATGCACCAGTCTGCGCACACGTCACACACCAGGATGCGCCCGCGCCCTCAGATCACTTGGACGTGGGTGTGTTATAAGAGTTAAAAACGATATAAATACTGTTCGTTTTCTCACACAAACCGCTCGTTTCGTGTCTTAGGCCATCAATGTGTACTTACGATGGGGAATTGTTTTAATTTGGACTCTGTGCATGCTTTTTGAGACAGTGACCACAGACCTGCATGATATGACTGTCAGACAAGAACGGTTTGACCTAAAAATATCAAAATTGAAACTACTGCGGAGAAAAAGACACCTACATCTTGGATGCCCTTCAGGTAAGCTAAAACATACCAAAATTGAATTTCAAAGTGAACTATCCCTTTAATACATTGCATTATGGGCATTACTTTGCTAATTAAGAAATTGCTGTTAATTTATAGCCATTTTTTAACAGTACTCTACTGTATTTAATGTGTACGTTTTTTTTACTGTTTGCAATGCATTATGGGCTGTGTTAAATTACAGTGCAATGCAGTATTTTTTTATTTGGTGTTGTTGTGCGATTACAAGTCTGGTCTGTTCTTGTCAGTGAGATTCATTTTTAATTTTCAGTATCCAAAATCATTTTCAGTCGGGTATTTGCCGGCACTTTTAATGTCATTTTTAAAGCACTTTTTTCCCCCGACACCCGTTTCGAAGGACATCAGCTGCTTTAATGTAAATGTATAAATCTTGTATTACACAACGTCTACATGTCTCCGTCCATATCCATGACGTACGTTCTCTCGCTCTGCGCTGTTAATGCACTATTTCCTCACTACAGGCTGCAGGGGGAAACCAGACTCGTGTTAATTACATGGAAACTGTGCCGTTAATGGAAGCTGTCAGTGGAGGAAAGCCAACAGAAAACTAAAGTTCAGCCAAACATCCGCCCGCAGGAAGATTGAAATCCTTCTCGACGACACGCGTTAAGTTCAGTGTATGGACCAGACAGACTTTAAATGCTGCTATGACATTAATATTCTACTTTCTACATTAATATTCTAAAATTAAAAAGCATTTAAACGAGGAAGGAGCTCATTTTCTAGTCATGCGATTTGTGAATGCAGTCTATATCACTCATTCTGAATGCAGTGAACATCGCTTTGGATAAAAGGTGAAAGCGTCTACGACTCATTGTCGCAGTTTTAATGGAAATTAGACTTATTACAGAGTCAACCTTGCTCACACAAAAGGAAAAAAAGCGGTTTCTTCTTCAAAAAAAGGAGAGTAAATGGAGTGAAAATGGAGACTCTTGCTTCTAAGATGGTTCTCGTGAGGAAAAAAGACCATTTACAGGTTATAATGGAAAGTCTGAGATCTCGATATGAACGCATACTCTAATTCGTATCATTTGTTTTTATTTCTCTTCAGGAGATTCACTTCATTTTTCTCAGATGTTTCTCCTAAAATTGCTGAGTTATAAAAGAGCAACATCTGAGGAAAAACCATTAGTGTGTGTGACTGACAGACCCATACGCCTCCATCCACTCCTCTTCCTCACTCTCGGTGTTTGGCTCCGGATGACATGATGAAATCCTGCAAGTTCTGTGTTGTGTGCATGATTTGGGCCGAGGCCCGTAGAGAAACCCATGTTCTGTGTTACAAAATACAGGCCGACAAAGATAACATGGATGGGGCAGAAGTCCAGAGGATTCCCTCACTGTCACACACACACACACACACACACACACACACACACACACACACACACACACACACACACACAACACACCTCCCTCTTATACATGACCGTATTCCTACTTTCACAGTAGTTCTGCTCCGAAACCTAGTAATCTTCCTTGTTTCTACTGTCTATTGACTTCTTTCATACTTTAACTCGTACTGGAAACTAAAAGCATCATGAAAATAACCCAAATATTTAATAAAGAAACGCTTAAGGAAATGTTTGATGAAGTGCACAGGGGCTAAAGGCCCATTCACACCAAGAACGATAACTATAACAACGACAATAATGGCATGTTTATTCTAAAAGTGTGCTTCAGTTACTTTCTGTGAACATTACAGCAATGCATGTTTTAAAGTCAGTTTCTGATTGGCTGTCAAAAAAATAAGTTCTGAAAGTCATTTTAACGTTATGATTCCTGTGTTACAGTTATAGTGTGGACTTGTGTTTCTAAAACTAAAAATATTAAAAATCCTTTTTCGATAACTAAAATGAAGCTGAAGTCTTTAAATTAATACATTTAAAGTTAAATACATAAACAGAAATGAGAAATATTGCTTTGGAAACTAAAAGTTGAAGTACTAAAATAACTAAAACTGAAAAAAAAAATTAAAGCTATATAGAAATATAAAAAAATACTAAAACAAACTAAAATGGAAATAAAACTAAAGCTAATTTAAAGTATGAATAAATACTATATTAATATATCAATAGTTCATTATTAATTGGAATATGTCTTTTATTGATACTATTTGGTATTGAATTAATGATTGTTTACATGTAGAATAGATATAAAACATTTTTTTTTTTTTTTTAAATCTCTCACTTTTTGAATTGCATTCTGGGATTGCATTCTCCAAGAATGATGCTTTGGAATTTGTCGAAAGAAGATTTACACTTACAAAGAGACTTAAAGTGAGCTTTAAAACGCCCTTGTAGATAGGCATCTCTCTAGATCTGCGAACAGAAGTTCTTTCTCTGTCAGCTCACTTATTTTCCTCATCATTTCATCTCTCGCCGTCTTCTGCTCTCCATCCATCGCTCCACAGGGACACGGAGAGAGAGGAACGAGTCCAGAGCAGCTATAATCTGCAGTGAAATTGGGACAACCCTCTCAAATGTGGGTCTCATTGGACACTATTGGCCTTTGAACCCAAGCCAGAGTGGATGCACTTACTTAGTATTTATGTCTCGTTAGCAGTCCAAATATCTAAAAATTCTTAAATCAAGAGGCATTTACTAAAGTAGTAAAATTCCATACGATATTATGACTTGTTTTCTGGGGGGGAAAATAAAAACAAGCAAAATGATCTGCCAATGGGGTCAGAAAAATATCATATGGCATTTTACCAGGGTTCCCACACCTCGGTTAACTTCAAATTTAAGGACCTTTCAAGGACTTTCCAGGTCCAATACCCTGAAATTCAAAGACTTAAAGGTGCTCTAAGCGATGTCACACATTTTTTAGGCCGAAATTTTTTTTGTCACATCCAGCAAACATCTCCTCACTATCCGCTAGCTGCCTGTCCCCTGGACACACTGTAAAGACACGCAGTCTCTGTAGACACCACAGGCTCCACAAACGGCAACAAAAACAAACTGGCCCAGCCTGGACCACGAAACATAACAAACAGTGTTCCAGCCAATCACCGACGAGAATGATGTGGGGGTGGGGGGGTTAGTGCGCGTGCACATGAAGGGGGGGTGTGGGGGGTGGAGGAGAAGCATGAAGAGGGAAGTTAGCTAGAGGAGAGATGTCCTAAACAACCACAACGGCTAACGTTAAAAATTTATATTCTTTTGATATGGCCGACACACGACCAAAGAGACGACGTTCCGATGAACAAATAACGAAGAATAGGGAAAAGGAGAAGGAATGCGTGAAGTCCCGAATTTACATCGGAAAAGCGTTCAAAAGGTGGTGAGAACTCCGCCGGCAGAAGAGCTTCCGATCCGATGTTCAGGAGGCTCTGTTCCTGCTGGACAGGAGTGTAGATCCAGTCTGGTGTTTCTAAATGGTTCATGACTGTTTCAGGAAGCACGGGAGGGAGGGGGAGGGGACGGGAGGAGGAGGAGGAGAGTCGAGCTAGCCTCCATTTTGTTTGACGATACTTCGAACGTCAACAAGAAGTGACGTCACCCAACATCGCTTAGAGCAGCTTTAATGTGGGGACACATATGCTGTGTCCAACAACAAACGCTGAGGTTCCATCGTAGTCGTTTTGTGCGCGTGTGAACGTCATGGCAACATACAACACAAAGTACCTCACGCGGGAAACACTTAACGTAACGCGTAAATGCGCGTAACTAATGTAAATCAAGCAAGCTAGCACGCACAGGCCACGAAGTGTTGGCGAAATAACACATTAGTGAATAATATGGAATTTTTCCCAGAAAACCTGTTGCAGAAAATAAATCCAAGCACTTTCAAGGACTTGTGTCTGTGTGTGTTTATTTTCAAAAACTGTCCAGGGCCTTGTATTTTTTTTTTTTTTTTTTTTTTTTCAGATTCACAAACTTTCAAGGATTTCAAGCACCCGTGGGAACCCTGATTTACTCATCTAGTAAACGCATCTTGGTTGAAGGATTTTTTGATATTTGGACTGGAAACAAGAAAAAAAACACTGAGTGAGAAAAGCATTTTCAGGACGGAGACGAGGAAGAAACACCTCAAACGGAAAGCACTTGATAAGCTCACCGACAAATATCGCTCGGAGGTCGTTCTTTCATAACTCACGACACTCCTCAGAAGAAAACAACTGTAAATAGATCAGACGCCTGGCAGATCCTCGAGCCTCAAACATGCGATAACCATCGGGTCATGTGAGACACAAGCTGGCCTGAAACCCAAAACACACACAACTGGCCCGTTTCTCCGATGTAAACCCGTGTGAGTTCATCAGGGTCATCGCAGGCTTGTGCTGATCATGATCCGGACAGGAACATGTTCTGAAGGGTGTAGTACGACAGTTTTAAGTACGTCAACATCAGCTCGATGAGGTTTGTGATAATCACTGTAGAGCTTCAGTGTTAGGCGTCTTATAAACACATCATCCAATAAAATGACTTTATCCACATCTGATGGACCAAGTGGACTCATGATACCTGCAAATACTAAGAAGTTTCTTTTCAAGAAAATGAAATTATGACATTAAGAAATGCTGGGCAATCTCATATTTCAACTTCAAAATCTCAAAAGATGTGCATTCGGCATAACTGATGCTCTATCCATGCATTCAATACAATTATAAATCCAGTGCCAGAGATGTAAAGAAAACTGTATGCTCATAAACCAGCTAATTGCTCTTGTATTTTATGTCATGGTTTACAGCTACAGAAGATTCATAATCAAAAATGTGCATATTTAAACTTGGTTCAAGCTTAACAGCCCCTGGTCACAATCATTGTGGTGGCAATTATTTAAATATGAATAAATATGATTGTGACATGAATAATTGTCTTCCTACTAGGGATGTTAACCGATGACCGTTTGACCGATGGTTGACCGTATCAATGTTAACCGATCAAAGTTGTCGGTAGTCGGTAAAAAAAAAAAAAAGTGATCTCTAGATTAGGCTATTATAGACAGTGGCCTAAACGCTACTACAGTTAGCCATCTCATTCCAAGATCTTTTTGTGTGAAGTGAACAAATCCCTCACACTCAATTTTTCATAACTCGCCTGTTTGTACTTAATAAACCAATAAAAACATTTGGCGCGAGGTCACAGCGTTTGGGTTCACGCGCTCACAAGGTTTGCGAAAAGTAAAGGCTACAGGCTAAAACACTCGAGGTTAGAGGTCATTTTCTTAAATGAGCTGCGGCAATGTTTCAAATGAGCTTCTAACGCTAGACAAACGCCTTTATTTTCAACGTGATCACCTTGTACCCAAACCATTTCGAAACTAAGGAGCCATTTGTCCTCCGATTACATACAAGCTCCTCGGCGCCGTGTTTCGCGCTGTAGGGGATTTAAAAAAAGTGACGTGAGTGTGTGTGTGAGCGGGAGGCAGAGCGGCAGAGAGATGCGACGCGACAGAGTTTTCGAAATTGCAGGCGCGGCTCGAAATGGCTGTTATTTCAAAGAGCGTAGCATATTTTAAACTAATCGGTTAACCGGTTTCAACCGGCTAATGAGGCTCGGTGGTCGGTAGGGGTGTGACGGTTAGCATATAACCGTGAGACCGACGGTTATAGTTGAACACCGTCATTACAACTCTATAACCGCCAAAACCGTGTTATTAAAATATTTTTTACAAACATTTTTTATCATAGAGAATGTTTAAATACTAATAAAAAACAATTGTTAACAGTCTGTGTTATTAATGGTCTACGTCGTTTCCAACTGTATTTGATTCTTTGCCAAGCGACCGCCAATAATTTGAGATAGAAATAAAAGCTATGATATAGCGATGTGCCATCATTATGAGATTTATTAAACAATTGAAAAACATTTGCAATAATAAACATTAGCAATGAACATTTGCAATCGGGAGACATGGTTTTTACCACTTAATGAAGTTTTGTTTTGTAAATCGTCAGACATGATTTTTACCACTTCATTAAGTTTTGCTTTGTAGAAAGCATTTCTTTAAAGCGAATTTCGTTTTGTACAAATTGTATCTTAATTTTAATAAATGTTTCATCAACCAATTGCATGCATTTAATAAATAAAAAGCAAATAGGAGACAATATAACCGTGACATTGAGGCTCCGATGCGCCGCGTTCACTTGCATTGCATTGTGAAGTTGAACTAGAGCGCATCTCATCGTAAATGAATGAAACTCAGCGTAGGCCGATGCCTCATACATTAGCATTAAATATCTTTGGTGCATCCTTTCTAGAACAGACAAGGGCTTTCTTGCGGCTCGCATCAGCAGAGCATTATCGTCCATAGACCGCAAAACAATCAGCGGATGGCGGGCGGGTGCGGCTTTGAAATCTGGTCAAAAAACGTTGGTGCGGATGATGATGAGTTATGTGATGCGGTTGCGGACGAACTAATACCCCCATCCGCGTATCTCTATTGATAACAACATTGAACACTACACAAATATTAATTTTATTCAAACTAAGTTGTCCTGTAACAGACGAACGTCGCAAACATAATTTAAATAGTCATTATAAAAGTTAAATTAAAATATTTACTTAAAATTAGTGCTAGACAACAATTAATCGCATCTAAAATAAAAGTTTGTTTACATAATATGTGTGTGTACTGTGTATAATTATTTTATATATATAAATACACACACATATGCATGTATATATTTAAGAAATATTTGTATGTATATACTGTATATATATATTTATACATAATTTATATTATATATAAATATGTTATATATTATTATTACATGGCTTGGCTGAATTCCAATGTAGAATGCGGTCTGTTATTTCTTGATAACAGACCGCTGCGGAGTATAACAGACCGTTGCCATGAAAAACAGCGCGTTGCTATGGACGCGGAACGGACTATTTTCTTTGGCGGAAGCAATACAATCGTTTTTAAATCAATAAACTCCTTTTTAAATCAATAATTCGTGTCAAATTATTTATTTATTTTGTAGGTAGCCATGTAATAAGCGGGATAATGTATAGAGAGGCGGTCGTTATAGCGAATAACAAGCCCTTCAGGCTGTCAAGACCCCTCCGCTTCGCGTCGGGGTCTCGTTCAGCCTGTCGGGCTTGTTATTCGCTATAACAACTGCCTCTCTATACATTATCCCTTACATAATACATTTTTCTTAAATATACACATGCATATGTGTGTGTATTTATATATACAAAATAATTATACACAGTACACACACATATTTAAACACAAACTTAGATTATTTGCAGCTGATGTTTATCCAGACGGGCCTCGATTGGGAGTGAAAACACGTTCCTGTAAACTGTCATCCATAAAAATATAGGGACACGTTCGTGAATAACCATGAAAAATGTCACTGATGTGTTTTCATCAGGAAAAAAGACACAATACAATAGCGTTTTCTCAGTCTGTCTCTTTCATTTCTCCTGTTCCTTTTCTATTAGCGGTCTCTTCTCATCCGTCTCTCTCATTGTTGGTCAGTTCTCTTAATGCACCATTAGCGGAGAGGACCGAGTGGACTTGCTGATAATGTTCCCTCGCTCTTTTCCCCATCCGCTGCTGCCTTGATTGGGTCGTGAGAGCTCCATTAGGAGCCGCTTTCAGGCTGTGTTTGTGCGACTGCGCCGCGAGACCCTCGCTAGGGTGCAAATGGAGTCAGTCGATTACACACACCCTGTGCCGTATCACTTTCTCCAGCTGGGCTCATTTACACGTCTTCATTTCCTACACTTTCAGCATTTTCTTTGGCTCCACTTGAAGATGCCCACTTGTAATGTTAGTGTCCGAAACACTTTTCCGAGTCTTTTTAAAATAGCCTGTTTTTGCTGCTGTACTTCTTTGAGTTCAACATACAAATGAGGTCTATAAATGTGACTTTATTATGCTTTTTTTTTGGATATTCACTTTCATTTAGTGTATAATATAGCTGTTTGTGAATGTAAAATGACTGCAAAGTTTTAAAGATTTAAGTGCACAATAAATCCACTTATTATCTCCCAAAAGAAAGAACTAAGTCCAGTCTTACGTCCTGCATGAACCCGCGTACGTTTCTAACAAACTTGTATAATGCCAGTCGGGGCTTGACATTAACGCTTTGCTCACCAGCCACTGTGGCTCATGGTTTTCTAAAGTTACCCAGCATTTTCACAGGCCACAATCTTGACATCAATACCATGGGGAAAACTTCCATATAGATATTTGTAATATGATCTCATAATTTGGCAGCAGGTTTATTAGGCTGCTGTCACTTTAAGACCTGACACACGGATCCAATATACTGTTACACGTGTTTTCTTTCTCAACTGTTTACGATCACTCAAAACATAACTGACTGTGTTTACGTGAATACTCGCCAAGACCGGCATTTTTACATTATTTAGTGTGTATTTGACTGTTTAAGCGCAATAAGCAGCGAAAAATAACTAAATTTATTCCTGAGAGGCAGCTTTATGTGCGCGCTCTTTGGGTGTGAGCACGAAATCTACGGGAATGAGTCCACTTTGATGCACTTCCAAAGGATGGACTCGCGCTGGAATTGATATGGTAAAACCGATGCAATCTTTAATGTTCATATCACTGTGCATCAAGTGCTGAAATTCATATATGGTAATAGTGTTTGGTTTCCGACACGCACTGTAAGTGGTCGACCAATCACAACAGACTGGGCCAATCAGTCATAAGAATCGTCTGGACAATAAGATCATCAGGTCATAAGAGATCTTTTATACTTCTTGAGTCACAGGCATGCAAACTTCAGGCAAAAACACAAGAAGTGCTTTTTCCCATTTTTGAACTGTCACCGTTGGCATATAATGAATAAAATATTGCTAAAGTCAACCGATTTTACTAATAGACCTACTAATCTCTGTGTAAAAATGAAATAATGATGCTGCCATCTTTCTAAAGTCATTTTACTCCCTGTAAATTGGCTCCAAATCTCAGGTGAAAATGGTAATTTTGACCCAAAATAGTGGATTATACATCCATGACATTTAATATTTTGGCTTTCTTCTTCATTTATGTATTTCTTTCACCAGAAAATAAATGATCAGAATCAAAAAAATTGCCGGGGACCTTTGTTTGAGTTGACACGGAACGATCCAAGAGTTTTTTTTTACCTTGGATGCGTGTAAACCTGTTGTAGGAGACGCCAAAATAAAATTATTAATGTTCAAAATGGCATAATAGGGGCGTTTAAACTTTCTCTAAGGCAGAAAAGGCTTCTGTACCCAATAAACTAGCTTGACCAAATGGAAATAAAATAGTCTTAAAACAGTTTATAATAGGTTCTGTTATTTGGACGATATTGGTCTTGACACTGAACTCTTCTGTTATGACTAGATGCAGATTTCAGAGTCATAACAGACGAGCTGCATTTCAAAACCATTACATTTATTGTCCAAATAACAGAGCGACTTTACCATCAACACATCCTGATCTCTGAATCTCCACGTGTGTATCGTCGTGGTCTCTCGGGTTCAGCACAGTACGGCCGTAAGAAAAAACACTTGCAAATCAGAAACCGAAACCTGCAGCCGAAGTGAATTTTCCACAGATGATCAACATGATCCCTCAGGTTTTACAGTCGTGTGCTTCCTATGTCCGACTCGGTCTGAACGGAAACATCTGTTATAACTAGATTCTCGGCTCGTTTGATGCACGTCTGAACACACACGATTACATAATGCCGACTTTCACCACATTTGTAACGTCAATTAGTTATAAACTTACACCAACACAAGCGAATACATCACTGTTTCTAAATATGCAAATTGCTGTTTAAATTAAAGTTTAAAAGTTAGTACGTTTTGATGTTCATGTTCAAGAAATCACAGTGGCTGTAGCATTTCTATCGTAAACAAGAGGCCAAATATTTAAGATTAAGTGGATATTTGAATTAAATGTTGTTTGGCTAGTATTAAACATGGATTTGATTATGCTGTAAAGTGTAATAACAATCCCCAGGCCGCTGGCGCCCTCTGCAGGCGTTTGTTATAATACATGATGTACATAAGTTGATTAATATTACATTATGTATTAGCAGTGTTGATCATTACTTGTTTTTGATACTTTCTTTGAACCAATTAATTATATGTGCATTTCACTTAGGTCTGTTTTTATCACCACAAAAAAATATCAGACTGATTGATTAATCTTCAAAATAATCGACCGATTACTTGATTACCATAATAATCGTTAGTGACAGCACTACTAATTACTGACTTAGTTAATTTAAGTTAATAGTTAGGGCTCTATGATTTCTGTGATGCAGACAATACGGACGGAATCACGGAATCCAGTCATAAATTGTATAACACGAAATGTCACGGAATTTGGCAAATTGTGGATGAACAAATATGAAAAAAAAAAAAAAAAAAATGTCAAAACAAAATTTTGAAGAAAAATATTAATTTGGGAAAACACAATATAAAACCTAATAATAATAAAATGTTGGAAATATACTACTGGAATTTTTAGTTTTAGACCCAATTTCAGAAAAAAAAACTCTAAAAGGAAACACTTAACACATCTGTCTTTAGGTCCATCCGGATCTCAATGAAAACACGGTGAAGGGCGATGGGATTGAGCGCGTGTCAGCTGACCTGGAGCTGTGAATGTGTGTGAGCGCAGCAGCTAAAAATACAGCCGACCAGGAATGACAAACATGTAAAGTCTGATTCTCTCTCTGAGACACTAGGGACCTGACCAGCCGGCTCACTGCGAAGACGAAACAAGACCTGTGTGCATGTGCGCATCTGTCTCTGTCAACACAAATATGTGCCATTTCCACAGGAATACAGTTTCTTGCATCATATACAGCAGAAAAATCCACATTAACAGCCATATAGCAGCTGTGTGCTCGTCTTAAACACACAATCAGGAATCATTGCTTAAGCATTAGCCACAAATCAGTATTTATCACTGGTATTCTGTGGTTTGCACATTTTATTTTAAACTAATTTTAATTCTACTTTCTCGCATTCAATGCAATGCACCCTGTTTGCTACTTCAAATCAAAGTCAGGAATGCATCTGTAATTTAAAAGACACGCTCAATTAAGTTCTAAAAGAAGTACACGTGTGTAAAAGCAAACATGTTCAGCTACACAAGCTCGGTGCATTACACTGTGTGTCACAACACAACACATCTGCAATCCTTGCATGAAGTATTTTTCTGGGCTTTATATCTGCGAGTGCAATTCAAACCTGATGAAGCAGAACACACAAAATACATTTACTTACTGGAATGAAGTGAAAACATTAAGGAAAATGCACAAAAATAAACATGGCTTTATTTAAATTGACTTATGTGAAAGATATGAACACGCTTGGTTGCATCTGTCATATTTGTTCTCCGGTTATGGATTAATATCTTCATTTTTGGTTTAGACGGGTCTCTAGGCAACTGAAGTAGAAGATCGCTGGATCATGAAGAACTGAGCCGTCTGGGTGTGTGTGTGTGTGTGTGTGTGTGTGTGTGTGTGTGTGTGTGTGTGTGTGTGTGTGTGTATTACAGACTGAGTATCGATGAACAAATATTAAAGCAGACATAATGTGCCACAGTTGGTTAATGCTTTTATATGCAACAGAAAACACACTCACAAATGCACGAATCATCAAGTGTGTGTGTGTGTGTGTGTGTGTGTGTGTGTGTGTGTGTGTGTGTGTGTGTGTTTAAAACCCCTCAGATTCAGCCATCAGTTAAAGCCGGATGGGATGTTTGGCAATGAGATTTCTGCATGTCACACTGTCTGCAGGGATTCAGTGTCTCTTTACTTTCCCAACAGGCTTTTCAATCAATAAGACATTGACAGAATGTCTCTAATAATAGGAGGTCAAACATTGGGCAGAACTAATACTTACACACACAGTTCACAGCTCCTCCGGGTAAACACTGAGCTGTAAAGACTCAACTGAAGTTTAGGCACGTCCATGGATCACTCTAATCTAATTTACACACTCCTAAACATCACATAAAAAGCGATGTGTGGTTTGGGCACTTTAATAGGAGTATTATTGATTTGACTGCACTGACACCATCAGACTGAGCTGGATTGAGCTGATAATGACACTATAGTGAATATAGAGCTGAATCGAACTTGATGAACTTCACGCAGTTATTGATCTGAACTGAATCAACATTGAAATGAACTGATCTGGGGTGTGTTTCCCGAAAGCATCGTTAGCCAACTATGGTCTCAAGTTCCATCGTTATCAGCAGTTCAACAGAAAATATCGTTCTAACGAACATTCGCAAACAGCATCGCAGAGTTGTGTGTTTGGAGCGACAGATCTCGAGCTGTGGTTAGAAGAAGAGTTTCTTGTTTGCATGACATGTGGACTCAATAAATCCTGATCTTGAACAAAATAAGCAATCTGACGTTCAGTACAACCCGTGTCTTTTATTTAGAATACATACAAATGTCATTTACTATGGAAGCTTGTTTCCGCCACAAAATAAAACATTTTAAAAGATAATTGCCACTTTTTATCTCACAATTGCGAGTTTACATCTCGCAATACTGACTTTATTTCTCAGAATTGCAAGATATAATCAGAATTGCGTGAAATAAAGTCGCAATTGCGTGTTATAAAGTCAGAATTGCAAGATATAAAGTCAGAATTGCGTGAAATAAAGTTGCAATTGTGTCTTATAGTCAGAATTCTGACTCTTTTTCTTTATTTCATGCAATTCTGACTTTATATCTCGCAATTCTGACTTTATATCTCCCAATTGTGACTTTATTTCTCAGAATTGCGACTTTATATCATGCAATTGCGACTTTATATCTCAGAATTGCGACTTTATTTCTCAGAATTGCGACTTTATTTCTCACAATTCTGACTTGATATATCGCAATTGTGAGAAAAAAAGGTCAGAATTGTGAGATAAAAAGTCGCAGTTATTATTATTTATTTATTATTCAGTGGCGGAAACAAGCTTCCATAATTTACGTCTTTTAGTTTGTCAAGAGATTTAAAGCATTGAGTGTGCATGTGTGAACGAGCTCTAGAACGAGTCTATGATTGAATCTGGAAATAAAGCAAATAACTGAGAAAAATGAGAAATAGTCCTCAGATGCCATATCCGTAATTTATAACAAAATGTCTAGTATTAATTCGAACTCAAACGATTCATTAAAAGAAGTTATTACTCCACCAAGTTCGTGACATCATTAACCAACGTGGTTGAACGTCAAATTTGTGGCAATTTGGTTTCGGGAAACAGTCGCTAGTTGATTTCTTCAGCGATGTGTCGTACTATACTGCCCTACAAAGGCAAAAGACCTTGAGTCGCTAGAGTGTGGAACTGAGAAAAATGACTTTAAAGATTTTTTGTTGTCCCGTCAAATTAATTATAGGTAGGACACTGGAAATCTGGCAAATAGAAGTTTAAGTAATGGAAATTATATACATAAATTTTTTTTTAGCTCAAACTTGACTTTTGACCACTATTTTAAAGTTAGGGTACTCTGCCTTTGTATTGTCAGCAAAAAGTGAGAAGTCATGCCAAGGCAAAAGACAGTAACTTCCACATTATCAATATTTAGTTGCTGATCACCATTAACAAAATCATTATAGTAACACCTGTATAAAATCTAGTGATCATGGCATTTATTTTGTATGATTTACAATTATTTATAGCCATCTACTTATTGCTATCCTGTGCTTTGGTTGCATTCTGATGGCATTATTAATATATTTGACATGACAAAATACCTCCATAGATATATTAGTCCAGCGTTGACTCGACCGCGTTTAGGGCGGGGCTGAAGGCGAAGTTTTGGCACTCTGCCAGCTAGTTTGCATGAGTGTTTCAACCAGGTCCTGTACCCGAACTGAGAGAGGCGGGGCTTTAATTCTTGGTTGTATTCATCTGATACGGCAATGTGTAACGTTTTTCTGTCAACTCTGCATAATCCTTCGCGATCGATATCGCACGTTTGCCGATGGAGCGGGTTCAGACCATACTAAATGTTCTGACCGCAATTGTGCAGGACAAAGCTCTGAGGACATCAGAAGTTAGAGGGACTGATGGCAGCTGGACAAAGTACACAGGCTACACCATAATTTTAATTTTAATGGACATTAAAACAAAGGCAGATAACCGTACAATCTGGTAGGTAGCATTATTTGATAGAACACCGGCACAGTAACTTCATATTGACGTGCGGCTAAACAAAGGCAGAGCACCGTAACTCAATTTGAGCGTTCCAAAACAAAGCCAAAGAGCGGTAACTGATGTTACGGTGTTCTGCCTTTGTTTCTCATGGGCTTTTGAAAGTTACTGTTAAGACAACTCATTATTTTCTCGAAAAAAAACAACGGAATTGATTTAAGATACTTATCCACATGATAAAGAAGGTCTTGAATGTGCCAAAAATATAAATAACTAAAATAACTAATTTTCGACCAAAAACGAAGTTACGGTCTTTTGCCTTTGCACGGCAGTATAGTAGTGAAGCGGCGAGTTACGGCGGTGTACGGGACACACACCCCTGAATAGCACTATTGTCTTTTTTAGCTGCTTTTCAACAGAATTTGTCTTATTTGAGGAAGTCTGCATCACTGTTTCTGTTATTTTCCTGTTTATTATTGTGAAACAATCTGCATTATATAAAGCGCTATAAAAATAAAGGTGATGTGACTTAACGTGTCACTTCCTGTCTATGTGGGCAGTTCTTGTCTCCGTGCTGATAGTCAAACGTCTGGCTACTGGAGATTACAGAAGTTTTCCAGATGAGAAAAAAAAAAACTCAAACTTTTTGAGTGATGGGACTGATTTGGGAGAGAGACACTGAGATTTGAGAGATTTGCATGAGATTTGCCTTGCAGCAGCTGAGAGTGAGAGAGACAGATGAAACGTGTCAGCGGGATCGCGGTCGGTTCGGTGTGTTTCAGTGAGAAGGAGCGTCTGATCATCACACCCGACGCTCGCTGTAACCCTCACCGCAGGTCTGGGCTTCTCCGAGGTCATTTCCATATTCAAATGAGCTGCAGGACCGGGATTTGCATACAGCAACAAACGGCTGTTTAATTCATTATTAAAGCAGAGGGAGAAAAGTGACGCTCTGAGCCAAAACAGGGATAGATAGATAGATAGATAGATAGATAGATAGATAGATAGATAGATAGACGGATAGATAGATAGATAGATAGATAGATAGATAGATAGATAGATAGATAGATAGATAGATAGATAGACGGACAGAAAGATAGATAGATAGATAGATAGATAGATAGATAGATAGATAGATAGACGGACAGAAAGATAGATAGATAGATAGATAGATAGATAGATAGATAGATAGATAGATAGATAGATAGATAGATAGACAGAAAGATAGATAGATAGATAGATAGATGGATAGATGGATAGATGGATAGATAGATAGATAGATAGATAGATAGATAGATAGACGGACAGAAAGATAGATAGATAGATAGATAGATAGACAGAAAGATAGATAGATAGATAGATAGATAGATAGATAGATAGATAGACGGACAAAAAGATAGATAGATAGATAGATAGATAGATAGATAGACAGAAAGATAGATAGATAGATAGATAGATAGATAGATAGATAGATAGATAGATGGATAGATGGATAGATAGATAGATAGATAGATAGATAGATAGATAGATAGATAGATAGATAGATAGATAGATAGATAGACGGACAGAAAGATAGATAGATAGATAGATAGATAGATAGATAGACAGAAAGATAGATAGATAGATAGATAGATAGATAGATAGATAGATAGATAGATAGATAGATAGATAGATAGATAGATAGATAGATAGATAGATAGATAGATAGATAGATAGACGGACAAAAAGATAGATAGATAGATAGACGGACAAAAAGATAGATAGATAGATAGACAGAAAGATAGATAGATAGATAGATAGACAGACAGATAGATAGATAGATAGATAGATATATAGATAGATAGATAGATAGATAGATAGATAGATAGACGGACAGAAAGATAGACAGAAAGATAGATAGATAGATAGATAGATAGATAGATAGATAGACGGACAAAAAGATAGATAGATAGACAGAAAGATAGATAGATAGATAGATAGATAGATAGATAGATAGATAGATAGATAGATAGATAGACGGACAGAAAGATATATAAAGACCTTACTTATATGTGTTTATTAGCTTAGAATGAGTCATTTCTCTCTACACACACCGCGGGTCCGCTTACATCCACATGTTTCTACGGTGGCCCTGAGCGGACAAACGCGTTTCGTCACTATGTTGTTCTTCATGTAAAGAAGCTTCAGCTAAAGTCAGCGAATAAAACACTGACACAATGATGAACAAGTCACAATAATATTCACAATAACATCGTTTTACTGAATAATTAAGTTAACATAAATTCTTGATTTATCTTTGTAAAGAAACCTCATTGTTTAACTGGCAACTCTCGGCTGTCTCAGACGACGACATCACTTCCTGTCAGCCACCGTAACTTCTGTTGGGTGCAGTTCGCAACCTCGCCACTAGATGCTGCTAAAACTTACACACTGCACCTTTAAATAAACCATAAATAAAAAGAACAACACATCAGTAGTGTGAAGTTACAAACTGTGCTTTTGGTTCACATCAACACCGCCTTACAAACGTGAGAGAAAAACGAAACTTGTATTTACTAACATGAACTAACAATGATCAATACATTTGTTACAGTTTTTATTCATCTTTTTTAACGTTAGCTAATAAAAATACAGATGTTCATTGTTCGTTCATGTTAGTTCACAGTGCATTAACTAATGTTCAATTTTTGATTTTACTAATGTATTAGTGAATGTTTAAATGAACATTAACTAAGATAAATATGCTTTAGAAGTTTTGTTCATTCTTAGTTCAACTAATAAACCTTATTCTAAAGTGTTACCGACATTTTAAACAAACCATAAATAAAATGAACACGTCAGTTACAACCTGTGCTTTTGGTTCACATCCCTTCACAAATCTGAGAGAAAAACGAAACTTGTAGAAGAAACGTGACATGAAAGTCAAAGAGGGAATGGCTTTTCTTTTTGGGAATGGTAAATGTCAGGAGAAAGCCCGGGAGAGGCTACGGCTCATTTCCATGGATGCACACGCCTGTTGTCAGAGCGAACACACTCCAGACCACATGTCAGCATTTCTTCGGCATGTTTCTCCAATAGTGGCACAGAAAATGCTTTTGTCAGCCGTTTAAGACTCACAATAGCCCGTGAACAAACCTCTTCCTCAGCCGGCGGATGCCGACGGCCAAACACCATCAACAACTACACCTGCACCAAACTGAGTCAGTTTAGCAGAGACAGACGAGGTCTTGAACAAATATGACTGTCATGGCAGCTAAACAATTGGCAGGTAAAAAATAAATAATATTAACGCTAAAATAATGCCTAAATAGCAATGTGAATACTGATTTATTTATTTATTATTGAGAACATTATATAAACAAAGAAGGAAACAGTCACAATGTAGAGCAAATAAACTAGTGGTGGGACGTTATCGGCGTTAACGTGAGACTCTTATCGGGCGATAAAAAAAATATCGCCGTTAATCTATTCTCAAAGTTGGGTTGGGAGCTGGGTCTATACTACGCAAGCTATGATGACTTTCACCTTGATATTTTAGCGTGGATGTATACCTAGCCGAATTCGGTTCGGTGTTCGGTACACATTTTCAAACCGAACGGTTCGTTGGATCATTTTTCCTGCCGACCAAAATTTCGTTATTTCAAATGTAGGCGGGTCGCGCGTGGCAAGCGCGCTCATAATGTAAGAGACGCCGGCGCGACCACAACATTGCCCGACATCAAATGGCAAACGTAAAGCAAGCGGAACGAAACTGCTCGTTATTGTGTGGTTGACGGACCGTTGTTTATCAGTTTGGACCAAAGCAGCGCGAGCCGATCGTGATCATGCGACACTGTTACTACACAGCGCTGATAAGAGATCCAGTAAAGAAAGCATTTGAATTCGCCACAGAAGTAATAACATCGCTGCGAGATCTAGTGAGAAACATTCACATTTCTCCGTTATTAACGGATCAAACAGTGCGTGGAAGCCAGGAAGAAACATTGTGCCATGAATGAACTATCCAGTGTCCACAGATCTGCAACATTTACCATGGATTTACTGTAGTAACACTGCAACCATGGAAGTTTGGCAGGAATAGGCTATAATGCCTTCAAGTAACATTACGTCGGTTTTATTTTGACATTATGAATAAAATTGCTGCCCTCAAATGTTAATCTGAACTAAAAATAGACCTTTGTTTATAACTACTACAATATTAGGCTACATTTAATTTTTTCCAAGGAGCTGTTTTGTTTTATATGCTCATAAGAAGAGTCTATTATAGCTCCATCATTGCTCAAAGTAAAAAAAAAAAAAAAAAAAAAAAAAAAATCATACTTTATTATGTTAGTTTTAATAATAATAAAAAAAAATCTCTGGCATTTCTTCACAAGTTCTTTTAAATGTCACTTTGTATTTAAGAAACACGTGTCCTTTAGTCATTAGCACACACATATTCTGAATGCCTTCGGCAGAATTCAAATGAGCCATTTTAATCTAGATTAATCTAGATTAATTTCAAGATTACAGTGAGATTAATCTAGATTAAAAAAATTAATCTATGGCCACCACTAAAATAAACACACGGAAAAAGAAAGAAAGAAAGAAAAGGTACAAGACTAATCAGAATAAATCACATATCAAAGGAAAAGGTTAAAAGACTTACATATGTCAGCTGTTTTTAAAGCCTTCTTGTAACATGAGTTAGAGAAAGGCCCAGAGTAATGTTGGACTTCAGCAAGCAAAACATAAAAAAGTGGTTTCTGACCTGAAAATTTACATTTATGTAAATAAAAGTTTGTAAACAAAAAAAAAAATTAAGTATATTTTGTTTTTGTGTAAATGCTCTTTTTTCCAATTAACAATTCCAAACAAAACACTTTCCCGTGAATACTGATTAACTAGCAGTTTATGTGGCCAATGTGACATCAGCATTTTTTTTATGAAAAAAAAAAACATTTTGATGAAAGATTATTTCATTATATTTCCCCCTTGCACTAATGAATCATTCCCAATCCCAATAACACCAGGAACTTGTATTAAACTGTCAAGTTGACAGCCAGATGCGATCAATAATTACAATTACGCCACAATAAATGAAAACGAGCGATGCACAGAGAGAGTCTGCTAATCAAATATCGCTTGGCTCATGACGGAGAAGATTCCTGCCAAGAGTCTGGCCGTGAACACGGAGGAATCCTCACGGAGACGCGGGACAGGTGCAGACGATAAACAACAGCAGCAGAGGAAATGAAAGAGGATATTTTTAAGTAACTGGTTAAATCAGATCCCTCAGGGCATGAAGGTCAAGGGGTCACAGTAGATGATGTCAGTAATGTGGCTCTAATGCCTTCAACACAGAGAGCCGCTGGTTTAGTTAAAGGGTTCGTTCACCCAAAAATGAAAACTCTGTCAGTAATTACTCTCCCTCATGTTGTTCAACCCCGTCAGACTTTCCTTCATCTTCAAAACACAAATTAAGATATTTCTGATGAAATCTGAGAGCTGTCTCGCTCCTCCATAGGCTTCTCTGTAATCGAGATCTGCCATCCCAGAAGAGTTAGTAAAGACATCGTTAATATAGTCCAAGTGACTACAGTGGCTCAACCTTAAGTTTATCAAGCAACGAGAATACTTTTTGTGTGCAAAAAACAAACAATGATTGTGTTACACCGTGTCCTAACCAGATGCGATGCGATGCGATAAGATTCCAGCAACAAATAATTTGTCTGTCCACACTAGACGCGACTGCGAGATGTGTCACAGCCAATCAGAACAGCGTGTGGGTGGAGTCAGCCAATCAGAACAGCGTGTGGGCGGAGTCAGCCAATCAGAACAGCGTGTGGGCGGAGTCTCGCGGCACCAGAGAGTAATCCTGACGGCACTCGCAAGAAAATGTATAAGTAGCTACATAATCAAATTCACAAATATTACACCATTTAAACATTATATAAAATGTTTTTTATATATACGGCCGGGAGTAAACAGGCCCTATGTTACGCAGGACCCTTTGATTTCCGGTGAACGTGATGTACCACATGTTCCTGGATAAACATCTTTGTTGATCCTGGAACAACTTCCCAATCAACCAATCAGATTTGAGGGACAAGTTTACAGTTTATGTCAAGTTTAAGCTTAAACCCAGGGTGAGGTGCTTCAACATCAGTGTTATTTACCTCTCAATTCCTCTGATTTTAGGGGAAAGTTATGGGTAGGGTTAGGTTTAGGGGTAGGGATCGAGTTAGGACTACATTTTGGGACAGGAATGTTATTCCAGGATCAACAAAATATGTTGATCTAGGAACATGTCTTACTTGGCAAAATCACAATGACCTTTGATTTCCATGATGCACAAAACACCAAAGACATCCTTTTTGAGTACTAAAACTATTAAAACAGAAACACTAAAATAGAAAGAAAAAACAAATTGGGGGAAAAATGAAACAGATTCTGCCCTTGTTAACCCAGCAGCCTCTCACACGTCAGCTCTCCTGACTTTCCCTCGCTCTCTCTGGTGCTCATGGGTAACGCACCCGAGCCGAGTTTAAAGCTCAGAGTGATTGATTAAGTGCCGGTCAGATCAGCGACGGACAATAGAGAGTAGGAAAGGGCAATCCATCACCACGAAGGCTGATGCCACAGCGAAGCACAGCAGATAAATGAGCGCGCCGACGCGAGGAAAGGGGAGATGAAGGAACCAGTTCCTCCGGCAGATCCTTCGCTCGTCACGGGAAGATCGGAATCCCCGTTTCTGGAGCAACATGGATTTTCCACCTGAATTATACATGAGAATCAAAGAGTGTGTCGTCACCAAGGCCTGATTCTAGATTCTGTTTGCGTGTGTGTGTGTGTGTGTGTGTGTGTGTGTGTGTGTGTGCTGGGAGGGGGGGAAGATGCATATGTTTGTGTGTGTGTGTGTGTGTGTGTGTGTGTGTGTGGGGAGGGGGGGAGGATGCATATGTATGTGTGTGTGTGTGTGTGGGGAGGGGGGGAGGATGCATATGTATGTGTGTGTGTGTGTGTGTGTTGGGAGGGGGGCGAATGCATGTGTGTGTGTGTGTGTGTGATGGAGGGACGGATGCATATATGTGTATGTGTGTGTGTGTGTGTGTTGGCAGGGGGGGTGAATGCATGTGTGTGTGTGTCTGTGTGTATGTGATGGAGGGACAGATGCATATATGTGTGTGTGTGTGTGTGTGTGTGTGTGTGTGTTGGGAGGGGGAGAGGATGCATATGTATGTGTATATGTGTGTGTGTGTGTGTGTGTGTCTGTGTGTTGGGAGGGGGGTGAATGCGTGTGTGTGTGTGTGTGTGTGTGTGTGCGTGTGTGTGTGTGTGTGATGGAGGGACGGATGCATGTGTGTGTGTGTGTGTGTGTGTATGTGTGTGTATGTGATGGAGAGACGGATGCATATATATATATATGTGTGTGTGTGTGTGTGTGTGTGTGTGTGTGTGTGATGGAGGGACGGATGCATATATATGTGTGTGTGTGTGTGTGTGTGTGTGTGTGTGTGTGTGTGTGATGGAGGGACGGATGCATATATATATATGTGTGTGAGTGTGTGTGTGTTTGTGTGTGTGATGGAGGGACGGATGCATATATATATGTGTGTGTGTGTGACGGAGGGACGGATGCATATATATATGTGTGTGTGTGTGTGTGTGTGTGTGTGTGTGTGTGTGTGTGTGTGATGGAGGGACGGATGCATATATATATGTGTGTGTGTGTGTGTGTTTGTGTGTGTGATGGAGGGACGGATGCATATATATATGTGTGTGTGTGTGTGTGTGTGTGATGGAGGGACGGATGCATATATATATGTGTGTGTGTGTGTGTGTGTGTGTGTGTGATGGAGGGACGGATGCATATATACGTGTGTGTGTGTGTGTGTGTGTGTGTGTGCTTCAGATAAATGAGAGCTTTCATCATCCTCGAGTCAGTATCTATCAGAAGACAGAAATAAAAAGGGAGTATAAACACTTTATCAGAAAAATAAGGAATTAAGCGATTCTGGTTCCAACTCCGACTACGGTTCAGTAAACAAATCTTTCTGTAATTTTTGGATAATTCCTATTGCATTTACTATCAGAAAGCATGTTGTTAAATTAGACAATTTCAGATTCTAACAGAACAATACTAATAAATCAGAAGGAACTTCCAATAATATTTCTAGTATTCCTGGAAAAAAAAACTGGTTATCCTTTCACATCTATTGCACATTAAAGCAATACTTTAGTTTTTCTGTGCAGCTCCGCATCTTCAAAGCAGCACATTTATACCGTAGAAAAGTCTCAGTAACTGGATGCTTGAAATTGATTTAAAATAAAAATAAAATGTGTGTCCTGATTCTGAACTGGCACTTAAATTACATACTTTATTTTGGTGTCTGTCCGCAAACAAAAGCAAAGTCATTCCAGAATCATTAACAAAAGAAAAACATTTTGTCATCATAATGTTCGTCTACTTGGCAAACAAAGGCTGTTTAATGCTAATTGTGGATTCTGACTGGGTGGAAAAAACGTTTAAGCCAATTCAGAGCAAATACTTAAACCAGATATATTGGATATATATAAGAGTATCAAGACATTTAGGTTAAAAAAAAAATACTTAAGGGCTGAAAAAAGCTATAAAGCGCTGTACAGACATAATATATATTTTATCATTTCAGCCATAAGGCTTGACAGACTAGTATTATATATAAGTCCACTTTCTGATCACATTAGAGCAGTGGTTCTCAATCAGGGGGTCATGAATTATATTATTATATTAAAGTCCCCCTGTGGTGAAAATCCAGCTTTTAATGTAGTTTATATGTCTATGTGGTGTTTTTAATGTGCTTTAAGACAAACCATGTGTAAATTCATAAGTCGACAGCATTGTTGAGTATTTCCTCCTTAAAACTGCAGTGAACCAAAGACAGTCTCAAAAACACACTTTGAAATCGCTGGTGTTTCTGACATCACAAACTACCTTGTAACCAATCAGATCAACGTGTGATCGTCAACCAGTGGATCTCTGAGCTGAGTGAGTGAGTGGAGGCGGGGCTCATTTGCATATTCATAGAACCGCGCATACTAAATGAGGCAAAGGTGTCGAGTTACATTCAAGATATTTTAAAACATGAGGACATTTAAAAAAAAAACGTTTAAATATGTCATTTTGGTGATCAAAGATGAGTTTTAAGGGATACAATTTTAAAAAAAATAATCTTAATTAAATACAAAGTAAATCATATTTCTTTTTTCCCTTTAAAACTATTGTTTTGTCGTAATTAAAGAAGATACAGAGGGAAATTCAAATATTGTTATACAGTAGGGGGAACCGCTGCATTAGATTCATTAGTAACCGCTAAACTGCATTACATAACGAGGTATGCTAATGTCTCAGACCAGCGCAGGTCAGGAGGCGACGAGATGAACACCACACACACAGCCGAACACATAAACAGTGGAAACTATGATTGCTAGTGTGATGCTGTGCAGACGAGACGTCAACCATCGGCTGAGAGCAAACATCTGCTGTCGAGAAAACACTCCAGATCGAAACACTCACATCACGTGTGTGTGTGTGTGTGTGTGTGTGTGATTTCACTGCACAAACCTGCACTGGGGTCCCTAACCAGAACCAGCCCAATCCAGTCTAACCAGGAGCTCATTTGCATAATTCCTTTAGTAAATTGGTTGCTAAAACAATATAGACATCAAATAAACAACATCACCTGCAGGAGCAACTCTTCCAACCCTTCCTCTTTCTCTCAGCTATCCTGATCTCTCACACATCATTTATAAAGAAATAAATACTTTTATTCATCAAGGATTAATTAAATTGATCAAAAGTGACAGTAAAGAGATTTATAATGTTACAAAAGATTCCATTTCAGATAAACACTGCTCTTTTGAACTTTCTATTCATCAAAGAATCCTGAAACAAAATTATCCACAACTGTTTTCAACACTGATAATAATCATAAATGTTTCTTGAGCATCAAATCCTCATATTAGAGTGATTTGTGAAGGATCATGTGACACTGAAGACTGGAGTAATGATGCTGAACATTCAGCTTTGATCACAGGAATAAATAACATTTTAAAATATATTAAAATAGAAAACAGTTATTTTAAAATTGTCATAATATTTCACAATATTACTGTTTTTTTGTTTGTTAGTTTTTTTTTTTTTTGATCAAATAAATGCAGCCTTGATGAGTAGAAGAGACTTCTTTTAAAAATATTAAAAATCTTACTGATCCAAAACTTTTGACCGGTGGTCAAACAAAACAAGCCGAGATGCTTTTTGTGAGGTTTGATTTCTCAGATTCCCACTGAAGCCTTTTCAAGGTCCAGCAGGTTTTTAAAGCAAAAGATGCATGAATAATACAAACGTTAGTTTGTTCAAAACTACAATGAGATCCAACAGCAAACAAAACAAACAACTCAAGGCCATCTGTCTTCACATGCTTTGCTTTAAAGGGGAGGATAATGCCCTTTTCACAAGATGTAAAATAAGTCTTTGAGTGTGTGTGTGAAGTTTTAGCTCAAAATACCCCACAGATATTTTTTTATAGCATGTTAAAGTTGTCTCTTTTTGAAGGCGAGCAAAAACGCAGTTTTTGTGTGTGTCCCTTTAAATGCAAATGAGCTGCTGCTCCCGGCACAGGGGGCGGAGCTACAACAGCTTGTGTCCTGAAAATTTCAAAAACTTTTAGCCTTTTATGTTCAAACCGAAGTCAGACAAAGATGGAGAGACTCGAGAAGAAGTGACAACATGTAGAAGCATTTCTGAAGGGTTAGTTGGTGAATATATATAGCTTATGTGTAGTTATTTTCTAGTCATTGATTAGCATATTCTGTCTTGATATAAATCGCAGTCCCAGGGGTGGGGCTTATGTAAATTCTAGGCTTTGTGATGTCACTAACCCGGGAGGAAGCTCGTGTAGTCTCTACCAGCCGTTTGTTGTAGTCCTTAAAAAGTGATTTCTGTAAAAGCAAATATCTCCCTTTGCTCTGAACTTTGATCGTTGTAACTTTGCAGATGTTGTATATGCTCAGACAGCAACATTACACACTAACTAAAGTTAGAAAAGTGAATTCATATTCAACCACCCCTTTAAATCTTCCCTGCTGAGAGCCTCAGCCTGCAAAAAAGCAGAAACATGAAAAATCGATCCAAAGCTTTTGACTGGTAGTGTATGACACACAAAACAAGCCGAGTTGCTTTTGGCGAGGTTTGATTTCTCCAGTACTGAAGCCATGTGAAGGTCCAGCAGGGTTTTAAACCTGAAACTACAGACGTAGTTCAAAACTACAATGAGATCCAATAGCAAACAAAACAAACAACTCAAGGCCACGCTTTACATTAAACCTTTCCTGAGGAGAGCCTCAGCCAGAAGCATTCTGCTGAAGAACAACATTCTCAACACACCCTGAGGATTAATAAGTGTGTGTGTTTGTCCTACCGTCTTTCCTATAGAGCGCGATCTCCACCTTCCTCTCCTCGGACCCGAGCAGCGCCTGAGCCATCTGAGCGATGGCCAGCCGGCGTGTGTGTGTGCCGTAGAGGAAGCTGCAGGTGCAGGGCTTCTGCATGATCTCCGCCCTCGTGTAGCCGCACATGTGACAGAAGCCATCGTTGCAGAAGATGATGGCGCAGTTCTCCACACGCGCGTTCGCTATGATGAACTTCCTACCTGTGAGAGACAGGAGACACACACTCTTCAGTCTGCTGTGAATCAGGGGTCGGTTAGTGTTTGGTTGGCAAAATGTACTTGGTTTAATTTGGTGCCTTACTTGTGAATTCTGGACCTCTTTTCAGTTATTCTGAGCAATTACAATATATATTCTTAGCATATCTATTTATTAGATAGATAGATATATAGATAGATAGATAGATAGATAAGATAGATAGATAGATAGATAGATAGATAGATAGATAGATAGATAGATAGATAGATAGATAGATAGATAGATAGATAGATAGATAGATAGATAGATAGATAGATAACCTACACTGAAAAAAAATAATTGCCTAGAAAATTCATGGACAGTCTAGTACATATATGCATTTAGTAAGTGTCATTGTGTGTGTGTGTGTGTGTGTGTGTGTGTGTGTATGTGTGTGTGTGCGCGCACATGTGCGAGTGAGTGAGTGAGTGTGTGTGTCTGTATGAGTGAGTAAGTGTCATTGTCTGTATGAGTGAGTAAGTGTCATTGTGTGTGTGTGTGTGTGAGTGAGTAAGTGTCATTGTGTGTGTGTGTGTGTGTGTGTGTGTGTGTGTGTGTGTGTGTGTGTGTGTGTGTGTAAGTGTCATTGTGAGTGTGAGTGTGTGTGTGTGTGCGTGTGTAAGTGTCATTGTGTGAGTGCGTCTGTGTGTGTGTGTGTGTGTGTGCACACATGTGCGAGTAAGTGAGTGAGTGAGTGTGTGTGTGTGTGTGTGCGTACATGTGCGAGTAAGTGAGTGAGTGTGTGTGTGTGTGTGTGTGTGTGTGTGTGTGTGTGTGAGTGTGTGTATGTATATGTATTTAAGTGGAAAACAATGACACATCATCTGTCATTCCATCATTACTGATTCGTATGTGGTTTTCACTGAGAGTCATTTCTGCAACTTCAGCAAAACCTCATCTATGTTAGCCAGCTATAACATTCTCCTGGTGACAAATCAACAAGAGTAATGTAGAAAACATCACAGAAAACCAACAGTAAAGGCATAGAAATGATGCATCAGATATACAAATGTTTTACATTTTCAATGGCACAGCATCACTGGAAGATCGAAACTACAGAACAGCTGCTCGACTCGGGCTAGACGCTGTATCACTGGGACAGATGCGTGTGTGTGTACAGTGTGTGACGGACACACAGGGATGACCTTCACACGACGCGTCACACCGCTTAAATCACTCGCTGGGCTGAAGAGCCACTGCAATAAGGGTTTGACGGATGGCTTGAGCTGAACCACACGAGAGTCTGAAGAGCTCTCGGCCGCCTCACTTTCCTAACGTCCTGGAGACTTCTGTCATCTCTCCTGACACACACACACACACACCGACTGCACACACACACCGGGAAACAGAGACACTTCTCATCATCAGAAAGTGAACTCAGCAATGTTAAACCCATGGAGTTTCACTTCATTCTGCAAGAGTTAACTGAGGACGTTTGAGCTACGAGGAAGAGAAAGAAAACAAATCCAGGGTGAATCTTGCCCAAAACAAACAAAAAGATAACATATATTTATTTATTTTAATTATATATCATTTTTGCATAAAATATTATGCACAAATTACTGTATAAAAAATTATATATATATTTATAATTTTTTTATACAGTAATCTGAGAACAATATTTTATATCCAATATAAATATAATATAATATTTATTTAATTTAATTTTATATTTTTTTCTTGTGGTAATTTGTGCATAATATCTTAATAATATATAATAATATACATCTTAAATAAATTACACACACACACAAATTAAGCCTTTTTTGCATTCATGACAATCAAAGCATATTTCCCCTTCAAATGCACTAATTTCTTTAATGCACAAGACAATAATAATAATAACAACACATTTTTAAAATTGTAAACATTTTGTAAAGTATGTAATCATGTAATATTGTATTTTAATATTATGTATTTAGTTGCATGTCAAGCTAGTTTCTTCAATGATGATTTGTCATGATGACGTTATGAGTGTGCGTATATTAAATATGCTTTTCCTAAAAAGGAACTATAGAGATAAGAGATTGTCGAGTGCTGAAATTAAGTCAGTGATGCATCAGTTCTGGACCGAAACCATAATCGCTTTATCTCAGCAGCCTGAGAGTGTCATGCTAAACTGGAAATCTCCCATATTTGTAATTTCCATCCCATATTTGGGTTCCTCACAAACCCATCAGAGATAAATCTTGTTCAAGGACTCTAAGGAGAGCCGTCGGCCCTGTGGACGCTCTCTTCAAACTTCACTCACCGTCCGTAATGGACTTCTGTTGTTAATGTGTCACTGGAGAATCCATCCGTCTCTACAACCTACAGTTACAGAGCAGCGTTACGATAACAGAGGCCATTTACATAAAGAAGTCTTAAAGGTGTGTTTAAAACGGTGCGATTAATTCTGAGTGTCGAAGAGGGTGAGAAACGGTCAGGAAGAACGAAATTACTCCCACTAGAAACATGCGAGGCCTTCAGGGATTTGCAAGGGAATGGCAGTGGATGCAAGGCAACAGAATTGGGTTAGATTTTAATCTTTAGCTCTGTGCATATGCAAAAAAGAAAAGACTAATTACAGCTCAGTATGCAAATTAATAATTGAAAGGCCAATTTGAAAATAAATGCATGAAAGAATATCAACTGCACTTACAGAATATAAATTTGAATCACTTATGGTTTAATTTTTATGTTTATTGTTTATTTAATATGAGTTTGTAAATACAAATCTTAAATTTCTTTAAAAGTAAATTGTTTATAAATAAAATGACACATTATTTGAAATTATCAGGCCAGTGTTTAGTATCTTTTATACTTTTTATTAATATTTTGAATTAATTTTTATTTTTAAATTTTCTGTTTTAATTTTTATTTTAGGTCATATTTGTTGTGTTTTTGTCCATTTTTATTAGATTTAAAAATCTAAATTTAAAATCTATTTATTAATTTTTATTTCAGTTTAGTTTTAGTTATTTTAGTTCATCACATTACTAAGACTAAGAGATCAAATGAAATAGATTTTTTATGTATTTTATTTATTTCAGTTAGCACTTACTTTTGTATGGTTTTAGTTTTCATTTAAATTGTATTTAAATTTCCCCAGTAGTCAATCATTTTATCCCTTAAAACTCATCTTTGATCACCAAAATTACATATTTAAAAGTTTTTTCCTTGAAAAAAACTTCTTCATTAAAATATCGTGAATGTAACTCGACACCCTCGCCTCATTTATTATTCGCGGTTCTATGAATATGCAAATGAGCCCCGCCTCCACTCACTCACTCAGCTCAGAGATCCACTGGTTGACGATCACACGTTGATCTGATTGGTTACAAGGTAGTTTGTGACGTCAAAGCGTGTTTTTTTGGTTCACTGCAGTTTTAAGAAGAAAAAAATATTTAGCAATGGTGTTGAATTTAGACATGGTTTGTCTTAAAGCATATTAAAAACACCACATAGACACATAAACAACATTAAAAGCTGGATTTTCACCACAGGGGGACTTGAACTGTAATAACCCCAGTTCGGGCTGAACTACAGAGAATTGCGTATAAAACAAATGCAACGAAGAGTACAATGAACTAAGAGTCATTTCAGAACAGAGCCACCTTAAAAACATAACAATTGAATGTGTTAGCATATGGCGCCTTAAATGGCACGTATATCTGTCTCTCGTGAAGGGAAATCTTTAAACAGCGGTACTGCTCTTGCAGGGCTGGCCATTAGGTGATTAGTACGACAGCAGCGCATTATTGACGCGCTCCGACACACTCCTCCAGGCAACAGAGAAAACAATCACAACTGGAGCTGGTCCTGTTTCTGCTCAACACTGAGACACAACACACAACACACACACTGTCTCCGTCCTGCTCTCGGTCCATCTGTCTCTCTGAAATGAGAACATTTACAGGTCATTAATATTTCTTATTTCATTCATACTTCTCAGAGGCCATAACTTCAGCATTGCAGTTTCCCTTCCCCTCATAGACACATATAAACCTCAACATGTGCGGTTCATAAACCGTTCCACTCAATATATCCGCTAGATAAAGATAGACATTTCAAATGAGCCATTAGATGTCACATTACTGACAAACACATAAAGCGGACAAATTTCTCTCCATTTGCACATAATGCTGTAGATTTTATCCCAGCACTCACTCTGGAAAATCAATGTCTCTCCTCCTGAGAGGAACCAGAACCTCCTGTCAATCAACGACGGGCGTTTGTGGTTCTGCTAGCCCAACGTTAAGCGTTTGAATCGCTAAACGAACACAATAGTGACCTGTTTAACTGTGCTCTTGGCTTGATGGTGATAAATGACAATAATCAGCCTAATGGAGGATCACAGATTGAAAATAGAACATTTGTCAAATATAAGTTAATATGCAAATTATGCTATGAAAATGTATTTAAATTAATACTAATATAAGTTAATATGTACATTATGTAAAATATTAAATAAGTAGCATTTAAAAATAAATTAGGGATGCACCGATATGAAAATGTTGGCCGATAACGATAACCGATAATTCTTTATATTTGAAAGCCGATAACCGATATATTGGCTGATAAATCTAAATCCAAGTTTTTAGATCATTTTTGAGAGCCTGATTACAAAAACTAAAGTCTCATCATTAAAATCCATGTCCCAAACACACAATCATAATGATGTTCTCATTATAATGTTATGTAGCCGATATGACAGACTTGTTTTTGAAGTGTTTCCAATCATATTTCAAATAATTCAAATCCATAATAATTCATCCATCATGATCTGAAGTGTCTCAGCTGGAGGAAGTAATCCATTATTTATTCGGCTTTATTAAATCGACCAAATTTTTTTATCGGGTCGATAACGATAACTTTAAAAATGAACATATATCAACCGATACTGATATTTCGTGCATCCCTAAAAACAATAATATCTTTAAATGTCTATATTTAAAATAGCAAATTGTTTTAAAATCATTTCGAAATCTAAACGGAATCATTAGACATTTGCACAATTTTTAAATGTGATGACAGATGTTGACACCATTAGCTATTAGTCATATACATCTATACAAAGTATAGCAAAGCAAAATAAAAAAGCAACTAGAGAGTTAGTAAATCACCCAGAAAATCTGAGCAGAATTTCCCCCTGGACGGCAGAAATGAGAGAGAGCTATACTGAACTGATATCTATAACTGATATTGACAGTGCTGAATATTCCAGCGGAGGAGAAATGAAACTATTGCCTCGGCCAGCGTCTCTCTTCCCCTCAGAAGAGTCATGTCAACTGCATTTATCCTTTAAGTGCTTTTACATGATGGATGTTAGCGCCTTCAAAAGGGCGTCAGATAAAGGCCAGAAGCAAAGGCTCGAGTCTTGAGTAAATGACAGACGCTTCACGGGTCGGCAGGGAGATGTTTAAAGGTGAGGGGTTATAGAGGTGATGCTTGCTCACAGAGATGCTACTTTCACTGCCGCGGATAAAAGCTCTTCCTTTTCGCTGAGGCCGTATTTAACATTTAAGTTACTTTTAGTTTTTTTCTAATGAGAGTTTAAGGCTGCATCTGAGCAAAAATGCTGGAGACTCTACTACACTTTTTTTTGGAAATATTACGGATGCACTGATATGAATATTGTGGCCGATACGATAATTCTTTACAAGCCGATAACCGATATATTGGCCGATAAATCTAAATCCAAGTTCTTATATAATTTTTGAGAGCCTGAGTCTTACCATTAAAAGCCATGACCCAAACACACAATTATAATGTTCTCATTATTTTATGTAGCCGATATGACACACTGTACAATATTTTCCTTTTTTTTTTTTTAAGCGATTCCAATCATATTTCATGCAATTCAAACCCATCATGTTGAACAGTGCGCATCTGAAGTGTCTCAGCTGGAGGAAGTAATACATTCTTTATCGGCTTTAATGTCTCGGCCAAATTTTCTTACCAGGGGCCGTATTCACAAAGCATTTTATCTTACCACTAGGAGTACTCCTAAATCGCACTAAAAGATTTTAGCTAGGAGTTTTCTCTTAAAAGTTATTCACAACGCCTTTCAGACCTACTCTTAGTAAAGAAAAATGACAACTCCTAAACTAAGAGTGAGTCTTCGTTGCTATGGATGACGTCATTACTCATGCACGAGCTTGACTGAAGTGACCACTTTGATTGGCTGATGATTGTAACGCGGGAATGATTCAAACCCCTCCCCTACGATGATGAGTGACAGGTGACAGGTCTGAGAATGCGTGCGCTACACAAGTAGTGCGAAGGACGGAAGATGATGAATAACTGAATAAATAGCCTAAATGAATAAAGAGTAAGGCAAAACAAATAGCCTAGTAGCCTAATGAAACATATGGATTGATGCAATATCTTTGCAACATTATTGAATTAATCTGTCACTATATGCCTCTGCCTACGTTTGCAAAGAGAAGAACATTTTAATTTGATTCACAATGAAACGATACAATTAGTTTACATGCAATGAGTAGCCTAGTTTTGGTTGTTGGTGGTGGCGTTATTGCATCCCTAGTTATGCCTACAATGCAGAATTGTTCCCTCGATTGGAAGCTCCTGTAGCGCCGCATACGCATTTCAAAACATCACAGCGTGAAACGCCACTAAAAGCGGTTTGTGAAGGTCTTAGTGAGTTAGGAGTCCTCTCGACTTCTTTTAAGCTGTCCCAGACTTAGGTGCTACTTTTAGGGCTAAAATGCTTCGTGAATTACTCTTAGTAAAAAAAATGAGGAGTCCTAAAGTTACGAGTGACACGCCCATTATTTTTAGGAGTTGCTCCTAAATTCGCCAGTTAGGAGCTACTTTTAGCCTTAAAATTCTTTGTGAATACGGCCCCAGGAGGACATTAAAAATGAACATATATTAGGGCTGTCACTTTACGTTTGAAAATCGATTGCACAATCAATCGGACCAACCAACACAAGTTTCGACAACGAAAATAAGGAATCGATTTTAACGGCCTTCTCTCGGAGCGCGTCCAGCTCGTCACGATACGCCCGCAGTGAACGCGCGTCACACAGCGACTGCAGGCTCTGACACACACATTACAGCAAATTATACTTCTGGATAATGCGTCTCTTTCCTACAAAAATGTGAATTCTGCCGGTATGCAGTCAGTCTCATGCATACAGATACACAGATTCGGCTCCGGTCTACAATCGCCTACGTAGGCGAAACTTGTTTGACATTTCTAATGGCATGTTGAAGACTGCAGTGATGTGTTTCATTGATGTTATGGCAGTCCACTCTGCTTATTGTTTTTCGTGAATGTTGCACTCCTGTTTGTCACTGTGCACGAAACTTCACGCCAATAAATCATCAGAAATATTGCTGACTTGTGCGTCTCAAGCGCCCTCTTTACGTTCGTCCTAATGCCTGTTAGTTGTCCGTGGATTTACCCATATTTGGCATTTAAAATGGAAACGTCTTTAGACATGGAAAAAGGATTTTACAATCGATTCAATGAACACTTAGCCTATGTCTCAAAAATCTAACAGGACAACAGTGACAGCCCTAACATATATCGGCCTAACATGTATCCTGAGTAAATATTTTCAGGTGAATAAAACACTGTGACTTGATCTCCACGCTGATGGAGAAAACAAAAATCAAAATCATCATCATCATCAGGCCAATCCAGCAGGAGTTTGGGTTTCTGAGACCAACAGAAGAAGACAGAGCTTCAATGGGAGTCCTGAAGATAGGATGAACTTATGAAGAAACCACAGAAGAACAGAATCAGATCTGCCAATACACTCTAAATCTAGAGATTATATTGTGGGATCCTCACGTCTGGTTGTCTGACATTAGCGGGCTTCAGACGGCGTACATCAGAGAAACAGCCACAGGCGCTCTGAAGACAGACAGAGTGGGCAGGAAAAGAGAAAGTTTAACATAAGTGTGTGTGTGTGTTTGTGTGTGTGTCAAACCTATATACAGAACGAACACTGCGACCAAAATAAGATGCATCACAGAGGAAGGAGAGAGAGACTGAGGGAAACCGAGGCGTTGAAAGAGAGAAAGGATGAATGATTCAGAGAAAACACCCTAATTAACATCTCTCGAGTTCTTTGCTGTCTCTTTATACAAGGTTTAAAACTGATCTCTGAGTCGAAGGCTAATAAAAGCCAAAGCACCATCAGTCAAGACTTTAAAGGAACAGATCACTCAAAAACTCTGATGTCAGCTTGACTGACAGATTAAAATAGCTTTAAAAGCTTTCAAGTTTAAAGGTTACGGTTTCAAAGTTACACAAGCCTATCCTCTGGTGCTTTAAAGAACCCAAAACACTGATCTGAAGAACAATCTTTATCTCTACAGTTACGTATAACTATACAGTATAGCAAACTCGAGATAGATAGATAGATAGATAGATAGATAGATAGATAGATAGATAGATAGATAGATAGATAGATAGAGTAAGATGATAGATAGATAGATAGATAGATAGATAGATAGATAGATAGAAAGATGATAAATAGATAGATAGATAGATAGATAGATAGATAGATAGATAGATAGATAGATAGATAGATAGATAGATAGATAGAGTAAGATGATAGATAGATAGATAGATAGATAGATAGATAGATAGATAGATAGAAAGATGATAAATAGATAGATAGATAGATAGATAGATAGATAGATAGATAGATAGATAGATAGATAGATATTGTAAGATGATAGATAGATAGATAGATAGATATTGTAAGATGATAGATAGATAGATAGATAGATAGATAGATAGATAGATAGATAGATAGATAGATAGATAGATAGATAGATGGATAGATGGATAGATGGACATTGTAACATGATAGATAGATAGATCGATAGATAGATAGATAGATAGATAGATAGATAGATAGATAGATATTGTAAGATGATAGATAGATAGATAGATAGATAGATAGATAGATAGATAGATAGATAGATAGATAGATAGATATTGTAAGATGATAGATAGATAGATAGATAGATAGATAGATAGATAGATAGATAGATATTGTAAGATGATAGATAGATAGATAGATAGATAGATAGATAGATAGATAGATAGATAGATAGATAGATAGAAAGATGATAGATAGATAGATAGATAGATAGATAGATAGATAGATAGATAGATAGATAGATAGATAGATATTGTAAGATGATAGATAGATAGATAGATAGATATTGTAAGATGATAGATAGATAGATAGATAGATAGATAGATAGATAGATAGATAGATAGATAGATAGATAGAGTCACTGACAGACAGAGAGAAAGAAAGGAACATTTGAAAGGAAGAAAGTGAACTCATCTTCTTCTTTTATCTGTGAGGAAGGAACGAGCCGTGTCTCCTGAGGAAACAGAACAATGCTTTAGCAACGAGGAACAGCTGCAAGAAAACGGCAAATCCTCTTTGTGTGGCTTTAACAAGAGGAGAGTGAATCCAGTTAATTACGTGTGTGTTACACAAGTGTGTGTGTGTGTGTGTGTGTGTGTGCTCTTTCTCCTGCCAGCTTGTCCTGCAGATGTGAATAACACAAGAGACATCAGACACTACAAGCTCACAGAAAAACAGACATATGTAGAGTCGACTGATAGTGGACTTTACCGACACCGATAACTAGGTCGTACTCGCCGATAACCGATTAATCAACCGATAGTTTTTCAAATGGATACTGGACAAAAAACAAAAATAACGCATACAACTAATGCAAACAGATGGAAACAATTGTGACATTAAATATTTGACATAAAGCATCTAGTCAACCAATGAATTACTTACTCAGTGCCGATTAATCGGCAAAACCGATCGACCTCTAATGCAGACATACAGAAGAACTGACCTGAGCTGGACGATGACATCACTGTTTTCTCCAGAGCGGATAGATATATAAATGAACTAAATTAATAACTTTTTTACAACAAAAATGAAACATCACTGAACATAAGCTGGACTATGATGCTATTTTGTTCTAGAAACAAACTTTGTTGCATTATTTTCCTGTTATCTCTGTAAAGCTGCTTTGAAACACTGTGTATTGTAAAAAGCGCTATATACTGTAAATAAAGGTGACTTGACATATGCAAAACAGAAAGCATAAAATAGCTGAGTTATAAAACTGCCTTGCCTTGTTTGGGACGCGTCCTGCTCTGTAATTTTACATTACAACATGTTTCTTTATCGCTCTGATGTGTAAATAATGCACACTAATATCAGCGCAGTACAGCAACATCTTTACATCAAACTAATGACTGATGTAGAGAGTTTGTGCATTCGAGAACATGATCAACAGAGGCTGAAAGAGAGAATGAGAGAAGACAAGGGAGAATGGACAACTGTATAATGGTGAAATTTAATCACACCAACTCCTCTGACAGAACGCCGATAAGACTGTGATCTCACCCGCTCTCCATTACAGAGAGAGAGAGACAGAGAGAGAGAGAGAGAGAGAGAGAGAGAGAGAGAGAGAGAGAGAGAGAGGCAGAGAGAGAGAGAGAGAGGCAGAGAGAGAGAGAAAGACAGAGAGAGAGAGAGAGAGAGAGAGAGAGAGAGAGAGAGAGAGAGAGAGGCAGAGAGAGAGAGAGAGAGAGAGAGAGAGAGAGAGAGAGAGAGAGAGAGAGAGAGAGAGAGAGAGAGAGAGAGAGAGAGACATAGCAACCACTCTGCATCCCAGAATACTGGCAGAAGTAGACCATGACAACTCAGCAGCGATGTGACAGAGAAGCAGGCGATGGAGAAACACAACTTTATATAGAAAACTATAAATACTCCTCCCTAACGCTGAGCAAAGTTCAGTCTCAAACCTTCTCTGATGCTTCTGTCTTCTGAAGGCTTGTGTTACAGTAATAACATCACAATCAGATGAGAAAGAAGAACAGAGAAGCGGTTCATGAAGAGTTGGGTGTATAGAATGGGTCTGGATGGATGGATGGATGGATGGATGGATGGATGGATGGATGGATGGATGGATGGATGGATGGATGGATGGATGGATGGATGGATGGATGGATGGATGGATGGATGGGTAGATGGATAGACGGATAGACGGATAGACAGATAGATAGATAGATAGATGGGTAGATAGATAGATAGATAGATAGATAGATAGATAGATAGATAGATAGATAGACAGATAGGTAGCCTAGAGAGATTCACAGAAACAACTGGATCCAGACAGAGAAAGGAGGATTTACAGTTTATCATTTTGTGCTGAATTTAGCAGTAAAATCACCCTATATATTGTATTGACAACTCATTAATTAAATATTTACCATGTGTATTCTGCATAATTGGGCGTTTTTAAATAAACACTGACAAAAAACTACAAGTTTTAGGGCTGGACGATATGATGATATATAGGCTAAAACATTAATATAAGTGATCACATGGATTTAGACCTATATTGTATTTATATAAAGCGTTCACAGGCAAATTTGCTTTATGTATTTCCCCGGTGTTGAAATCAGGCTCATATAAATGTCAGGAAACACGATTCCTGCTTCATGTCAATATCCCTGATCACTGGATCTTTGGTAAGTTGTAAGAAACACTATATCAAGTCCAACCTTTAGTTTATACTGATAATCGTTTGTTTTACTCTCATTTTCTGTTTCCTCTATTAAATCCAGTCAGTCAGCAGCTCTTCTGCCACTCAGGCCGACTGAGGGAGTGTGTTCCCGCGGGAAAGTGGCGTCAGTGCATAACCTCTATTCCAGTCAAGTCACCTTTATTTAAAAAGTGGCATATCAGCTGTGGGACACATGCATGGGCTTTTTATTTTTGGGTTGTTTTGTTGCAGCAAATGTTCTCATCTGACATCTCATATAATCCACTGAACACCGGAGAGAAAACACTTGTTCAGTTTTTAATATCCGGTAGAGATAGCACACGGTGTTCTTCTTGAACCGGTGAAACATCAAGGCTGGGAAAACAGATCCAAGCCATCTGGAGACAAACACTGAAGGAGAAACACTGGCAACTTATGGTCAGTGCAATGACAACGCTCACTCGTGCTCTTCAACACCGCCACAACACTCCTCAAAAGCTTGCGATGGGTTTTGATAGAGAAGGCAATGTATTATTTAAAGTGCCCGAGGGGGAGAGGAAGGGTAGTGGTCGGGTTAAGATGGAAAGTGACTTCTGACCAGACTTGATTTGTCATAATTCAGAAGCCTTTTCAAATGCTTTGGATTTTCAATAACAACTAATTCCTCATTAAATATTCAAGTGCAAGACAGTTATTATATGAGTAATAGTATGAAGCTCTGATATTTGGCCATTCTTATTGAAATTGTAGGGTGATGTAATTGTTTTTTTAATAACGCATCAATCATGTATGTGTTAAAGTCCCCCGTAGTCAATCGTTTTATCCCTTAAAACTCATCTTTGATCACCAAAATTACATATTTAAGTGTTATGCATTAGGTAAATCAAGCCTTAAAATTGCTTGAATGTAACTCAACGCCCTTTCCTCATTTAGTATGCGTGGTTCTATGAATATGCAAATGAGCCCCGCCTCCACTCACTCGCTCAGCTCAGAGATCCACTGGTTGACGATCACACGTTGATCTGATTGGTTACAAGGTAGTTTGTGGCGCCAGAAATACCAAAATACTCAGCAATGGTGTTGACTTGTGAATTTACACATGGTTTGTATATTAAAAACACCACATAGACATAAAAAACATTAAAAGCTTGATTTACCCCACAGGGGGACTTGAACACCTATACAGTATTAATAATTCAGAAGTAAAATATGGACTGACATATTATACCCCAATATTGTTCACAACTGAACACAGTATTCATTATCAAAACAGTCTAAATGTCTGAGGGAATCGATGGAAGATGGTCAGCTGATGCACTGAAGAAACTTTTGGATTTCCATGGGGATAAATATCCCATTACTCCTCACTGGAGCCAAAACATCAATGCGCAATCTTACAACAATTCTCATTTTTGGCAGCATTACTCGTTCAGGGTTTTTCCTGGCTCAAAACGAGGCGTAGGTGGTCAAATCCTGATCATGTGTTTTAATAATAAGATATTTTTCGTAGACCATCATATGCTGTGTTTCCCACAGAAAATTTTGTACATTTTAAAGATAAATTCATTAATCTGGTGCACTTTGAGTCACCCGAACCCACTGTTAAAAATAAATAATCCACCCGCCAACCACCCGAACCAATGATATTCTTAGATTTAGGCCTACATATCTGCATCTGATCATCACATTACAATTATTCAGATTCTCAGTGTTAAGCATGATGATATGGACACCATTCACACTGAAGTAAGCTGATTTAAAGTTAACATTTATTTAAAATAAAAGTTCTTCTTTTGTCAAAATTACATTTCCTTAATAGTCTAAACAGAGGCTTTACTCCCTTCAAACTTAAATTGTCATTGTTTCATTACATCACTGTTGGAAAACAGTGAGAATATTTGTTTTTTACCTTAATAAATGGCATTTTTTCCCTTTATACATTGAATAATTTACATTGAAAAATTACAACTGTATTAAATGAGATTAATATTTTTTGAATATACAAATAAGGAATGTTGAAAAGAATGATAATTTGAAAACTAAACCGCCAGTAGGTGGCGGCAGGCGACCGTGTTAATGAGCGAGTCACGTCTTCTGTCTAAGTTATTTGTCTGTGTTCTCCGGTTCAGAAAGGCGGGGAAGGGTGAAAAATTCCATCTCATTTTCTCCTCCAACTTCAAAATCGTCCGACATCTTTGTTTTAACCCTTTAACTGTCATCCCCCCCCCCCCCCTCCCCTCCCCTCCCCCCCCTTTTTTTCGCATAGACAAAAAAATCACTATACAAACTTAAATGGTTGTAATTCAAGAATGCTTTGGAATATAGACATATGGTTGGTCTTGTTTTTAAGAAGACATTTGCCAGATTATTGTAGAAGTGAAACAAATTATGAAAGTGAAACAGAAAAAAAGTTATATAAGTTTGAGTTTATGAAAATATGGAATGTAAAAATATAATTATTTATATTTTATATAAAATATATATATTACAAAATATATTTTACTCTAAAACTGCTAGAAAATTAAAGCCAAAAATCTAAAGTTGTGTTCCAAATTTTAGGTTGATGTCTCAAAAAATGAGCTTTCAGTAAGATTTTATTTGGGCGCAGTACCAAACTTTTTCACTAGATGGACAGCCAGCTACCTTACTGACTTTCATATATGTTTTGAGTGATCTGAACCATGTATTTCCATAATTTCATACAATTTATGAAGTATACATCCTATTCAGAAATAGTATGGGTGTTTTGGCAGTATTTGATTTGATTTCAACCTCTAATAAACATAAAAAGAGCACATATGTGCGTTATAGCTCGCTGCAGCTGCGTGCCGCATCACAAATAGAGAATCCATAATATTTTTCTTTATATTCTAAACATTTTCAGACCTTTTTTTCTCATAAAATTTAATTGGTGTTATCTTTTAAACTCTTGGCATGAGGTTTCTCCCAATCTTTCATGATTTTTCATGTTTATTTCTATTTCAAAATAAAGGCCTAAACACGCCTAATGAATATGAAATATTCTTGTTGCAAATTGATAAATTACTGCTCCTCTGTAATTTATTTTAAAAAACAGCCACCAAACATGAAAACTAGAGATTGTAAGCTTTCAAATGATATATAGTTTGTCAATATTACTTTAGGTTTTTACTAAGATATTATTGTTTTAAATATATATGGGCAAACGTCCCACTTGTGTCCCACTACGTGTCGCATCTCAGAGACGGTACAAGACAGGCATTTGTGGTTATAAAGTATATATATTTATTTTTTTTAGAAAATGGCCGATCGTTTCGCTGGATAAGACCCTTATTTCTCGACTGCGATCGTGTCGAGACTTTGAAGCTGCATTGAGACGGACATTTGAACCTTCAAACCCGTTGGTTGCCATTGAAGTCCATTATATGAAGAAAAATCCTGGAATGTTTTCCTCAAAAATCTTAATTTCTTTTCGAATGAAGAAAGACAGACATGGATATCTTGGATGACATCGGGGTGAGTAAATTATCAGCAAACATTTTTTTGAACGTGAACTAACCCTTTAAATCGGCTCCGAAATTTCCGCATACGCATATGATCGCAACTCGGAACATTGGAAATGAATGACTTCCGGTGCGACGGCTGTCGTTTGTCGTGTGCAGTGGATAGGATGATGAACACAGCCGGGAACCCGCAACAGAACCGTCATGGTGGAAAAGGTGTATCTGAGAATGACTCTCTGAGTGTTGTGGAGAGCTGGAGGCGGCCGCCTCATAATTCACTATGCAGGAGTCAACTTCACTATTTCCCAACACATCACAAGCTGCTTTAGGAAACAAAACAATTCCAGTCTGAGACAGATGGAAAAATGAAGACTGATAGGCTCTTTGAAAGATATTTGAGGATGATTAAGAAGATCCACATCTGAGACTTGAATCTCCACACCTGTTAGATCAGCGAATGCATCATGAAAACTGAGGCTATTTAAAGTTTTAGGACTCAAAATCACATGAAAGGTTAAACCCTTAAACACAATTCAGTTTAGATGCATTTATCTGATCAGACCTAAAGCAACATGTCTTCATGTGACTCACGATGAATTCTGGATAGTCACTAATAACTAAAAAGCTGTGATATCACCCAATTCATAATGTTGATTGGCTGTATAACTGGGACTATATATAGGCCTATATTATGAACAGAACCACCACACGTTAAAATAAAGGATGATGAACAGCCTGATACAGAAGCTCTCCAGTGTCCAACACTATATGATCAATAATAACTATAACAGCATATAATTTCTTACCTCTTCTCAGAGACAGTGTCTTTATTGGATAATGCACAATAATAAATATTTTAACATCTAAAACATTGAAGGCTGCTCAAGTCTCATTATTAGTATTATGTCAGTGTTGTTATTTGATACACCTGTTTCATTAGCAACCCTGATAAAAACGTAATGATGTGACACCATGTTACTTTAAATATATACCATGGTACAACATGTCTTCCATATTCATTTATATTATTCACATGGTTCTCCGAGGTTTTGCTAGAATATCAAACTGTAAAGAGGATTTGTCACATTCAGGTGCAATTTTCTATCTGATCTCACAGTTAAAACTGCTTTCATTGGGGTAGTCTAATGTATTCAGGTAAATTCAGGCATAGTATTTCTGACAGGGATAAAAAGTTACCTCAAAAATATGGTATATGAGACCCTGGATCACAAAACCAGTCACGAGTCGCACGGGTGTGTGTGGCAATATCTAATACATTGTATGGGTCAAAATTATTGAATTTTCTTTTATGCCAAAAATCATTAGGATATTAAGTAAAGATCATGTTCCATTAAGATATTTTGTACATTTCCTAACGTAAATATATATATAATAATAAAGAATTGTGAGTGAATGCAGCAAAATAAATGCACAACTTTAAAGGAGATTTTCTCAATGTTTCGATTTATTTTCACCCTCAGATTCCAGATTTTTAAATAGTTGTATATCGGCCAAATATTGTCCTATCCTAACAAACCATACATCAATGGAAAGCTTATTTATTCAGCTTTCATGTGATATCTCACATTGACCCATGTGACTGGTTTGTGGTCCAGGGTCACATATGTCCAAAAAACATATTGTTCTGCGAGTAAAAACACACACATTACAAGTAAAACACTGAAAATAAACAATAACTTACTTTGACTCTCGAATTTCCTGATGATCGTGTCGAGGAAAGTGTTTTGCGGCGCGACGTGCCCTCGTCGTACCGGCATCCTCGCGCGCTCAGTCACACGGCTTCCCGCGCTCTGGGGAACATCATCAGCTCTCGAGCCCTCAGGAGAACAACTTGCGATATATACTTATCCAAAAACAACAGTTTCCAGTGTCCGAAGACTGTTTACGTCGCGTAATCCCTTTAAAAAAAATGATGAAAGTATCGCTAGACTAATTTACTTCGTGACATGTTGGACGCTGAACTCTGTGTGACAGGAGCGCGCTCGCGAGGTACCCTAATTGTACCATAGTCACGTCCTTGGGTATCCCTTTGTCCAATTGAAGCGCTCCTCTCAGTTGTCATACGTCAAAAACAAAATGTAAGAAGAAAAGAGATTTCTTGTTCTTTCTTAGAAGAAAAAGAGATGCGATTCATTTGACGCGTGTCGCTCTCGCGCGCGCTCCTCCCGTTTCGATGGTGACCAACAACAACAACGACGAGCTCGTGCGTTTAACTACAATACAAACACTACTAAACTTAAATAATTACTTATTTCTAGTATAGAATATATATTGCTGTTTAGTTCATTTCATTCCGGTGTCATTTGTCTCCTTTCGCAGGTGTCGAACCCTTGATGTCGTCATCTCCTGGGCTCTTGTGGAAAAGGAACAGAAATCACGGGATTCAACTCAAAGGCAAATTGGGATACTTCACGATTGTCCCGACGAGGATCCCGAACGATCACCGAAAGCTCCATGCGAGATCCTGTAACTCACCTGACAGTTGCGCGCGCGTGCGAGCGAGCTTTCAACGCGCTTTGTTTTCCGGCGGCGTCGCGCTGTCAGACTGTACATGATACGTCATCGTCGGTGCACGCGTCGCGGGCGTGGGGTTTCCCTGCGCCGTCACGCGCGTGCAGACAAAAGACACTCCCCGTGGACGAAAACACCAATGTTATGCATATATGCGGAGGTTTTTAGTGCAGTAACAACGATTTTGCAACTTCTTGCTTATTAGCCTCAAAAGCAAAATCCTTGTGAAATCAGGGCTTTTGTCCATATTTATCCAGACGGTCTTTGAAGCATCTCTGCCTCCTCCTCCTCCTCATCAATCCCTTTCACTCACTACCCATATACGTGACACACTTTCACAAGGGAATGGAATAAAACAAATGCATGTGTGCTGTGGTGCATCTTTGTCTTCAATAAACAGCCACACTAGTAAATAAGCCCACTATTACCAAAAAGGTTAGTTTAATTGTGCATTAAAGTCAGTAAAAATCACAAAAATATCCTGCATTTTCTCAATCATTTTGAATTGCATAATAATGAAGAAAACAGTTTAAACTCATAATCATAAAATGAACTAAATAAGAAAAATTTTCAGTGGTTAAGACCATAAATTTAACAATAGGCTTTAGCTCGCACATTTAGAAATAAATATATTTGATGTAAGAAGTTATAAACCACAGAACTCAGTGCATTTAAGGTCTACTTTAGTAAAATCATCTGTTCTTCTTTTATAATACAAATAATTTGCTACAAACATTTATCAAAGAAATCAGTTTTGCAATAATAATAATTAATTTCTTTATAATCAACATACGCTAGATTCATTAAAATACAGAATATTAAAGACTGAGAAAAGTAATAAATCCAAACATAATTTAAAGGCTGTACAGATTGTAGATCTCGTAGAGCTTTAGGAGATATTAAATAGAGAAGATTCAGTCATATAATGACGAGCTACATAAAGAAGGCCGGATGAACAGGAGGACGAGGCATTTCTCTCCAGTCATCAGCGTCTCGACAGGTCTCCGCCTGCGGAAAGAGGAAGAGTAGATGCTTTTGGAAATATTTGATCATGCATTCTTGATTCGTACCTTTCTGAAAGTCCACTGTAATGAGCTAGTAATAAAATACCATTAAATATGCATTTAGCCTCAGACACGCTGCAAAAAGCAATGTTCTTCCTTCATTTCAGGTATTGTTTTCCAGTCTAAACATGATGCATTTATTTGAGATGCAAAATATTAGATAATTAATAACTTCAAACTTCCCTTTAGTTTATTTTCTGATGGCAGATTTCTTGTTTTTAAGCACAAACTCGATTTTCAGAAATTAATGTTATTTTGCATCTCAAGTAAATGGATGTTTAGATGTTTGTACGTGAAAACAAGACAAAAATACTGAGGAAGAACGTGATTTATTTTTGCAATGCATCATTATATTTTTAATCAATGCAAATGCAAAGAGTCAAGTATTCGGCTGCCTTCAAGAAGGTCTTGCTGAAAGTGTAATTATGATGTGCATTAAAGTAGGGCCGCACGATATTGAAGAAAAATGCGATAACTCATTAAATAATGCGATATTCGATATTCACATTCACATTTATTCATTTAGCTGACGCTTTTATCCAAAGCGACTTACAATTGCTATATATGTCAGAGGTCGCACGCCTCTGGAGCAACTAGGGGTTAAGTGTCTTGCTCAGGGACACATTGGTGTCTCACAGTGGATTCGAACCCGGGTCTCTCACACCAAAGGCATGTGTCTTATCCATTGCGCCACACCACCCCTTATGTGATACAATAATGCTTAAAAAGTTGTAAAGTAAACAAACTATTTTTTAAATATATGTTTCACATTCTTTTTGTGACAAGAAAGTGAACATCAGTGTTTTACTGTGGCGTAAGAAGTGTTATTTTAACATCAGTGTAAACCACAGGGTTCAGGTTATCCTACATTAGGGTTATTAAACAACAGAAACTGAATAATCAAATGTAAAAATAAAACACTGCTTAGTTTTCACTGTATGAATTAAATATATCCTGATTCTTATTAAAGCTACTAGAGTGATTCAGCCGAGAGCGGCGAGTGATTTTCTCTCTGTCTTTAGTTCATGACTCCAGTTATTGCAAGCCGTTGCGATATGCACATCACGATATATACATTTGCGATATTTCAATAATTTCGATATATTGTGCAGCCCTACATTAAGGTGTTAAAATGGACATTACGCTTTCAAATCTCTCTCTTTTTCACTTCTCAACAAAGACAGGAAGCTTTTAGCGCTAATGCAACACAGTAAAGAGAAAAGGAAGCTGTAATTGATGCTTTATGTGTATTATCATTCTTGCAGTGAATTATGGGAAGTGTTGTGGTCTTGTAAACCGTCTAAATAAGTGTTCTCGGAAGCTTCATAGGCGTTTATAGCAAGAGTACACAAATGCATTCAAACTCAATTGAACAACATTCACAATTACAATTTAAGTGATCGATATTCAGACACACCCTCGGACAAAATCCACAGTTTCACGTTTGAGCTCGTCTCATAAATCCAGTCATTCTGACACGGCTTGAAAGCTGCATTAGTCAGGCAATCTCCTCTGAACATTATTTAGTTTTAAGGCATTTTTAGAACAAATTTGTAGCATTGTTTACAAAGCTCACGAGCGTATCGGTAAATATCAATCTGCATGAAATGGCTCCATGATGGCGTAGGATAAAAAATGCGACCCCTCTAAGTGAAGTCCCACAGATTCAATTAGCTAATGAGATCAATCGCATTGATGAATGACTAAACACTGACGAGAACGAGCCTAATGAGATCAGGCATGCTGGACATTACAATCAGGCTCGTTACAGCATGACAACATGATGCTTGGGTTATGAATTGTGGAAATACCGCATGCCCTTCAGAGCTGACCGTTAAAAACTACGATTCATTTATGTATGTCAAAATGAATGAAGTTCATGATAAATGTCTGTTAAAATTGTGGGTTTTTTTTTTTTTGTTAGGGTCTAATTCTCATGATTAACTAGTTGCTTATTAGCATGCATATTACTAGGATATTAGCTGTTTATTAGTAATTATAAAGCACATATTAATGCATGACCATATTCTACATCCCTTAATTTTACCTTACTATTAATAAGCAGTAATTAGGAGTTTTTGAAGATTAAATAAATGTTGTGTGTTTTTTCCCCCACTGAAATAAATGATTTATTAAAGTCCCCCTGTGTTGAAAATCCAGCTTTTAATGTTGTTTATATGTCTATGTGGTGTTTTTAATATGCTTTAAGTCAAACCATGTGTAAATTCATAAGTCGACAGCATTGCTGAGTATTTCCTCCTTAAAACTGCAGTGAACCAAAGACAGTCTCAAAAACACGCTTTGAAATCGCTGGTGTTTCTGACGTCACAAACTACCTTGTAACCAATCAGATCAACGTGTGATCGTCAACCAGTGGATCTCTGAGCTGAGGGAGTGAGTGGAGGCGGGGCTCATTTGCATATTCATAGAACCATGCATACTAAATGAGGCAAGGGTGTCGAGTTACATTCAAAAAAACTTTTAAATATGTCATATTGGTGAGGTTTAAGGGATAATATGATTGACTGCAGGGGGACTTTAACAGTATAAATCACCATCATGGAAAACAGATGCTTGGACATTCTGCCTAATAACATGGGAATGACAAAGTTATCTCATGGCACATTTGTCCTCTCTGACAGCGCGTCAGTCTCTCCGAACAGAGCGCAGAGGATCCCCCCCCCCCCCCGATGTTCCTCGGGCGTCACCCACCCTGGCAGCTGGTGCACTCGCAGCTGTGGATGACGGGCAGGACCACGGGCTCCACGTCTCCGCTGGCACACTGAAGGCTGAGGAACCGCACGGGGTTCTCCGGGTCGAGCCTGTAACTACAGCAGTCGCAGAACGCCTGCAGGTACGGCTCCTGACACAGAGAGAGAGAGAGAGAGTGTTACATGTCAGTTTGTTTCTGGACTTCATTCAGTTGCTGCATCTCAGTGTGCCTTCTTATACTACACCCTAGAAGTATGTACTCTTTTTGTGACACTTGTGAGTGTGTGTCAGAAGAGTAGACAAGCTTTGGGAAACACTCATGTCATACAATTGCGTCTTTAGCGGTTGCTCTCTGTCATCCTGACACAGTAAACTGACCTGTCAATCATCTTGTCAAAGATAAAATCCATTTCCTACAGTATCGGAGAGAAATGTTCTCCTCATATTAATGCATAATGATGCATTTAAAAGTTAATGGCCAAATGGATCTTTATAAAAGTCCACATTTTTATTGCAGATGAAATAACACGGATAACATTAAATAAATACTTTTTTAAATTTTGATTAGTCACTCAAACCTTGATCTAAACCTTGCACATATCCGCTATGTTTGTAGTTTTTTAACACTTTTTACTCGTTTTGTAGTTCCTCCTTCAAAGTGCAATGGATTGTGGGTAATAGTAGTAGTAGTAGTAGTAGCCTTTATTGTCACTTAGTCACAAGTATCAGCGAAATCTGGTTTCATATTAGCCTTTAAAGTGAGTCCACCGTAAAAATCCACCGGGAATAGTAGATCATCCGAGAACTTCTGGAATACTCTTTTCAACACACTATGCTTTGGGACACACTTATTCTAATCTCACACACCGTTTAGGATGGATAGTGTGAACATTGAGACGCAGGGAGAGAGATTCTATTTTTATTTTTAAAAAACAACTTTATTACATACTTTATCAATTCATAAAAAAAATGAACACCACAAAATATCAAAACACAACTCTCCTTCCACTTCTGAACACAGCGTCATTATAACAGCACTGCTGTATAAAGGTTTCAACATCATTCATAGATCTGTAGTTCCTACAATCTTATAATTCTAGACTTCAAAAAAGCTTTAAAAATAGGCAAAAGCTCCTGACCATGAGTATTCTCAACTGTATCTCTCCTTGTAGTAAATATTGCAAGTTTTGCTTGGCCTACCAAAATAAAAGAGAGAGAGAGAGAAAGAGAGAGAGAGAGAGAGAGAGAGACAGAGAGACAGAGAGAGAGAGAGAGAGAAAGAGAGAGACAGAGACAGAGAGAGAGAGAGAAAGAGAGAGACAGAGACAGAGAGAGAGAGAGAAAGAGATTATATTAGAGGCCAGGACAGACGAGCCAAACACACAGATAACAATCCAAAACGTCTTCACGCTACATTTGCTCAAATGCCAATGGCCTGCTCACTCTGATGGAGCGAAATCCTGGGATCATTTAGAGCGTTTCCTCCGGAGAGAGAGAGAGAGAGAGAGAGAGAGAGAGAGAGAGAGAGAGAGAGAGAGAGAGAGAGAGAGAGAGAGAGAGAGAGACGAACACGAGACGCAAAAGAAGAGGGCAGATGTGGAAAAGAAAAGAAGAAAGAGGTGTGAGTTTTTGGCGTTAAAGCTGGAGTGTGCAGACTGGTTTCCATGGCAACCGGACAGAAGTTTCCATTTCAAACACATTTTAAAATAGTTGCAGCAACTGATGAAACATTTAAATCCAGAACAAAGAACACAAGCCTGATAAATACGGCGCTTCAGTGTTGTGATGATCATAAATCCACTCTATGATGGATTGTTATATACAACATATAAAGGTATCATAAATAATTGATCAAAATGATGTTTATCCATTGCTAACATTTATCTTAAAGTATCAATCCTTTAATAAATGATATCATGGGAATATTACATATTATTTATAGATTTATTTATTTATTGACCCAACTATTGACCAAACATTACAGGCTACATTGGTGCATTTATAACACATAATATAGAAGTATAAATACTCAGATTGACGTGGTTCACGCAGCACTGAATCTCAGATCGTACAGACACACACGAGCGACACACACCTCCAGAATGACATCGGTCCGGGATAAACAGCGCCCCCTGCAGAAGCTGACCTCCACGTCGTCCAGGCGACAGTCGCCCTTGGTGATGTTCCTGACCTCAGTGTGACGACGGCACTCGGCAACAGGATCCTCTGGAGACCAGAAAGTGATGTTCATGGGAGAAAATGGGCCAGGAGAGAGAGAGAGAGAGAGAGAGAGAAAGAGAGAGAGAGAAGGGGATTAATGGACGCACATACAGTACAGAAGAAATTGCAGTGAAAATAATCAAATCAGAACATAATTGTGTGTTGATTTAATAGAGGATTTAAGATGCTTTTTAAACCCATGTTACCATTAAACTTCCATTTTAAAATCAACATGCATTTGAAATCAACACGTTTTCTTTCTTAGTAGATAGAGTCTTCTTATTGTGCACAATTCATCTGTGCATGTTTTTATAAAAACAAAATGTTTGGTTTGGTAATATTTCATTAACTTGCTTCACCTCAGAAACCAATCAACGATGGATAAAAACCTTGTACATTTTTTCCCCTTTGCTAAATATCCGGTTTCCCTCGGAAATATTGTGTGTTACAGGGCCGAATAGCATTTCATGTTGACTTTAAATGTACACAGTGCTAAATGTCCTTAAAATAAAACATTAAAATGTATTAGCATTACCATGAACTGCTTAATACACAGAATATCTAAAATAATCAATATAGTTTGAATAGGAAAACAGACAATTTAGAAAATGCATATAAATGCTTTAGAAATATTTTTCACCGTTAATTGCATGTCAGTCATTGCATGTAAAGCATGTTAGTTATTGCATGTAAAGCATGTTAGTTATTGCATGTAAAGCATATTAGTTATTGCATGTAAAGCATATTAGTTATTGCATGTAAAGCATGTTTATTATTGCATGTAAAGCATGTTTATTATTGCATGTAAAGCATGTTAGTTATTGCATGTAAAGCATGTTAGTTATTGCATGTAAAGCATGTTAGTTATTGCATGTAAAGCATGTTTATTATTGCATGTAAAGCATGTTAGTTATTGCATGTAAAGCATGTTAGTTATTGCATGTAAAGCATGTTAGTTATTGCATGTAAAGCATGTTAGTTATTGCATGTAAAGCATGTTAGTTATTGCATGTAAAGCATGTTTATTATTGCATGTAAAGCATGTTAGTTATTGCATGTAAAGCATGTTAGTTATTGCATGTAAAGCATGTTAGTTATTGCATGTAAAGCATGTTTATTATTGCATGTAAAGCATGTTTATTATTGCATGTAAAGCATGTTAGTTATTGCATGTAAAGCATGTTAGTTATTGCATGTAAAGCATGTTTATTATTGCATGTAAAGCATGTTAGTTAATGCATGTAAAGCATGTTAGTTATTGCATGTAAAGCATGTTAGTTATTGCATGTAAAGCATGTTTATTATTGCATGTAAAGCATGTTAGTTATTGCATGTAAAGCATGTTAGTTATTGCATGTAAAGCATGTTAGTTATTGCATGTAAAGCATGTTTATTATTGCATGTAAAGCATGTTAGTTATTGCATGATAGCAATACAGGGCAACAGTCCTCCGCTTCCAGCACCTTCACTTCACCCTGGAAATCACCCTATTATTGCATGTTAAGCATGTTAGTTATTGCATGCTAAACATGTTAGTTATTGCATGTTTATTACTGCATGTAAAGCATGTTAGTTAGCATGTTAAGCATGTTAGTTAGCATGTTTACTAATGTGACCAAATAACCTGATTAATAGTTTGTTATTATCAGATGCATCACCATGTAACATATTCCTGCATATATGCTAATGTTTGCCCTTCTGACTAACTCTGCATGGTTATATAGTTAGTAGTAGTTTATTACTTGCATCAGTGCTGTTTTCTACAGCTCTCCCACTGATTTAGAAGATTCTCTCCTGCATTTAACTCCCGAAACTTTGCGAGTTTTCACAAGTCAGCATTTTTTATATCGCACAAATTATCCGACCGGATCCTTCCGCCTGAGACGGGTTTACAGCGTCCTGCAGTCTCTCTTGAATGCAGTTCCCCGGCTGTAGTTTGACTCAAACTCGGAGTGCCAGAGCAAAAGCTCCAGTCTGCTTAATGATGTGCACTACATCAATAGTGTGTGGCACATGGGCTGCGAGAACTGCTGACAAATATCAGCGACTCCTGGCTCACTCTTCCCTATTAGTGCTGTGTTTCGTGACTCTTACCTGGATACTCTCTCCGGCACACAGGGCAACAGTCCTCCGCTTCCAGCACTTTCACTTCACCCTGGAAAACAGACAGAGAGAAATGATGTGGAGGACATCAGTGGTGCCAGTGCCTCAGAATAGCTCACGTACAAGCTAATGATCTTTACGACAGAAGTGAATCAATCAACTTTAGCTGGACAATAACTTTATTCTAGATCTGCTGTAAAGCCAAAACTCTGTTACTGTAATCTCCTATTATCACTGTAAAGCTGCTTTGAAACAATCTATTTTGTTAAAAGTGCTGTATAAATGAAGGGGACTTGACTTCGGACGAATGCTGACCGACTCCATACGACTATTAAGTATGCGCAAAATATGGGCCACCATATCGGTATCGGCCGATATATGTTCTTTTTTAATGTTATTGTTATCGTCCCGATAAGAAAATTTGTCCGATATATATTAAAGCTGATAAATAATGCCTTCAGCTGAGACACTTCAGATGCACACTGTTCAACATGATGGTTTTAAATTACTTAAAATATGATTGGAATCACTTCGAAAAAGGAAAATACAGTGAAGAGCAACATGTGCAGCGCAAGTCTGTCATATCGGCTACATAAAATTATAATGAGAACATTATAATTGTTGCTGGGGACGTGGCTTTTAATGATAAGACTTTTGTTTTTGTAATCAGGCTCTCAAAAATTATATAAAACTTGGATTTAGATTTATCAGCCAATTTATCGGTTATCGGCTTTCAAATATAAAGAATTATCGGTTCTCGGTATTTAACAAAATGTTCATATCGGTGCATCCATACCAAAAATGGCTAAATTAATTGTCTTAACCATTTAAATCCCAAATGGGATTACTGGTCAGGAAATGAGCAAGAACTGCACAAATACTGTAGATAAAGTAACTTAGCACAGAATAGCCTTCGTGTACGTGCAGACCTGCTTTTTACAGGAAGAAGAGCCAGTGTTGATCCACTGTTAATGGCTTCAAACAGTTCATGAGCCGTTGAAAAACTCGTTTGTGTTTAATGTGAGACCAAATATTCTCTATAGGGTTCAGATCTGTATCTGATTGACTTGTTCTCAACTTATAAAGGTTTATAAGTTATCGTAAAAAAAAAAAAAAGTTCTATGGAGAAAATTAATGAGTTTTTACTTCCTCAAACCGACTGTTGCACTATATTCAAAAGCAGTTTATTGAGCGGCACGACATGAAAACAGCGACTAAACCACTGGCATGAGCTCAGGACGGGACCAACGGGAAGTTTGAATCGGTTCCAAAACTGTTGTTATATTTTTGCAATTCAGTTTGGTATATGTATTAATCTTTTTTTGTTAAATATTAATAATACGATCAACGGTTGATTTTAATAATGTATTAGTAAATTTTGAGATTATATCAATAAATGCTTTAAAAAAAAAAGTATTGTCCGTTGTTAGTTCATGTAACTAATGAAACCTTATTGTAAAGTGTTAGTTATTTGTTGTTATCAGCCACATCGCCAAGTGACAGATAACGTTTTATTTAATATTATTTAATTATGCATTTTAAAAGTTGATAATATGCATTGCATTCAGCATTGTTTTTTTGCAGCTCCTAAAACTTTTTAGTGTATTTATATGTGACAGTGTAAGAGTTTTCACAGTCTTAAATCCCACTGTTTTTATATTCAGTTTGGTGCAGAAATCAAACACTATGAAAGAGTGATTATAATTGTAGTTTGGAGTCAACAGGAACAATCCTACAGTGTGGAGTGACATTTACTCGAGCCGGCAGCAAAAATGCGAATTGGGTAATTTAATTTTGGACTGGATGAAGAAGAAACAAATGGTCCAGAAACTGAAGGCAGTATTTTTAGTGTTTCTTGGAGCAGATCTCGGCAGGAGCCCAGAGGAGAAGCCGGGCCGGGTCTCTCTGAGGCTCGGAGACGCCCAGGCCGTCACTACAGAACCATCTGGGACTCGATCTCGGACCGGAGCCGTTGCCTGGACAACGGGTCGGTCTATTTCCAGCATCTCTAACTGGGCTCATTTCTGATGCAAGGCTATTCACTGCTTCACTGGCCGACACACACATGTGAAACCACACAATGAGAATGCATGAGCAGATTTAAGACGAAAGCAGGAATATATGAAACGTCGAATTGTCAGAAAAAGGAGTTGTTATGTGTGAAGGCAAATGGCAGATGTCTTACCTCAGAGCAATGCAGTGGAGGACAGTTTGATTGACAGTGTTTCTGGCCATTGATACAGCGACATGACTGACAGCCGTCAACCCACTCGAACCCCGGCTGTGACACACAACATTCATATTTTCAATATTTACATGCATGTTGATGGACAGACACTTTACTGCCAAAACTACATCCTGAGATATATATATATATATATATATATATATATACAGTCCCTGTCAAAAGTTTGGAAACCTTACAATTTAAGTTTTTGAAAGAGTCTCTTCTGCTCACCAAGGCTGCGTTTATTTGATCAAAAATACAGTAAAACAGTGAAATATTTTTAGTATTTAAATCAGCTGTTTTCTATGTGAATATACAGTAAAGTGTAATTTATTCCTGTGATCAAAGCTGCATTTTCAGCATCATTACTCCAGTCTTCAGTGTCACATGATCCTTCACAAATCATTTGCTGCATAACATTTTTGTGGAAATAATAATACCATTCAAACATTTGTGGTAAGATTTAACAAAAAAAGAGAGAAATTAATACCTTTATTCATCAAGGATGCATTAAATTGATCAAAAGTGACAGTAAACACATTCATAATGTTACAAAAGATTATATTTCAAATAAATGCTGTTCTTTTGAACTTTATATTCATCAAAGAATCCTGAAAAATAAAATGTATTACAGCTTCCACAAAAATATGTGTTTTCAACACTGATAATAATCATAAATGTTTCTTGATCATCAAATCCTCATATTAGAATGATTTGTGAAGGATCATGTGACACTGAAGACTGGAGTAATGATGCTGAACATTCAGCTTTGATCACAGGAATAAATTACACTTTACTATATATTCACATAGAGAACAGCTGATTTACATTATAATAATATTTAATTGTAATAATCTAATTATTATCACAAATTATTATAAAATGTATTGTTAGTTTCTTAAATTTTCATTCATTTTCATACATTTTCCTTTGAAATAACTAATTCATTCATACATTTTTCTTTAGAATAAGGTCACTGATGAATCATGGACCAGGAACATGAATTAAAGTAAACAGGGGCATTTTAAACATTTTTAAGCTGAATCCTAATAAAGGTTCATCTTGTAATGAGAGTAAATATTGATCTGGTGTTCATATATTGTGTTTGTATGCGATCCTTCTGTGAAGGCATTTTGCCAGCCACAGGAAGTGACATCATCCGTCTTCAGTTTTAAATGGGCACCACTGTAGTTCAATTAGACAACCTCATAAGGCCTTTCAGCTCTTTTATTCATTATTGATGATGGCAATTATCTTTTTTCTAGAAATGCCCTGAGCAATTATCCATCAGAGTTATTAACGACGTTCCTCAGGATAAATAAACAAAGTAAGCAGCACAGCAATTACAGGATAAAGGGCATCACTGTTAGCGAGTGATTGGGGGCTTTCAAACCTTTTCATAGTTCCTAGAACGGCCTAGGAATGATTTCAGTTCCAGGAACTCCTAGTCTGGGAAAACCCAGACAAACTTCCGGCAAATTTAGATTTGCTCTGCAAGTAGTCTGGCAAAGAGGCCATTCAAGCCGATTTCTAATCCGTCCAAATCGCGGCACCAATCAGAAACGTTGAGGCGGGCTTTACACGATGACGATCGCTCTGATTGGTTTTAGGTCTATCCAATTGCGCCCAGAGGCATTTGAGCGACGTCTGTTGGAGAAGCGCAGCAACTTTTAAATGCATTATTATATTCAAATTGCAAACACATGAGGACAGTCTCCATGAAAGACCCACTGGCAGATGAACGTGCTACTACATTTCTCTCCGAAACGGTAGGAAATTAAATTAGATTTAGAATTAAATTAGAATTAAATTAGTCCGATAAAGATGACGAAGTAGTATGTCCCAAAGCTTGCCTACTTTTTTGCTACACATTCAAAAGTAAATACCTTTTCTTCACAAAAAGAGTTCATACTTTTATGGCGTAGTGTGGGACATCGCATATGGCTTTACACGATGCCGATCGCTCTGATTGGTTTTAGGTCTATCCAACTGCGCCCAGAGGCATCTGAGCGACGTCCGTTGGTGACGCCCCTTTGGAAATGAGTTATTAATGAAGCTTTGCCAGACCATAACTCAGTTACTACTGAGAATGGTCTGGTTTTAACCAGGCTAAGGAACTCCTTTTGGAGGAACTAATTTACTCCTCCTTCAGAGTCGGTCTAAACCAGCGCTATAGGAACTATCCGTGACGTTAGTGCTAGTGCTAACACTAGTGTTAGTGTTCGCTGATTGGCCGAACGCATGCGAAACACCAGCACGTGTAAACACACAGATTATAGCCTATATATTTACTCCAGAAACTAACTCTACGAACATGTAAAACAGAGATAGATGAAGCTCTTAATCTTTACGCTGAGGAGGAAATCCAACACAACTTTGAGGAGATCAAGAGAAACATGATCATGTATTTCTGCACATCACACACGCATACGCTAATAACTCTTCATCACGGTCTACCTTCAGTGTGTAACAGTTATATCTAATATCGTATTAGACAGGACTGTCAGACAGATCGTACACTAATGAACACAGAGAATGTGAGCTCAGTCGTTCTCAGCGCCGTCAAAATAAAAGTCCCGACAACAAGCGTGTCTTACGTCACTTCAGAGTTCCTACCGGCGGTGCGAACGCAACCAGGAAAACCTTCCTAGAGGAACCATTAGTCCTCGGAGAACCATCCTGGTGGCGAAATCCTAGAACTATGTGAATCCTAGAACTATTTTCACACCTAGAACGGTGTGAAAGCCCCTATTGTGTACCTCTCGAATCGTCCCGTCTTCATCTTCACACGGACAGAGCGCTGGAATCACACAGTGGCCCTCGAGGCTCCGGTACCGGCCCTCCTCACACACACACCCCTCCGAGGCCCCGGGGCCCGTGCAGTTGAGCGGTTCAGGCGTGTACAGGTCCACACACCCCCTCTCACACACTCGCTCGGACCCGGACACACTCCAGACCCAGCGCTCACCCTCCGGACACTCTGTGATCGAGCATTAGTTAGTGATCAGTGGACTTCAGGCTGGAGTAGATGCCTTATTTAACATTCATTTCAACATTTATTTTTTTACAGTTACAGCTATATCACAACACTTAAATATAATGAATAAATAAATAATAATAATAATAATAATTATATATTAAAAACAAACAAATAATAATGATTATTATTATTAAAACAAACAAATGAATTATTATTGTAAAATAATAATAATTTTATTAGTAGTAGTAATAGTCCAAAAAAATCTGTATTATATATATATATATATGGTAAATATATATATATATATATATATATATATATATATATCATTTATATATATATATATATCATTTATGATACATTACAAAGACAAAAAATAGGCATGGGAGAACAAACAGAATAAAAAAATAAAAAATAATAAAATTTAAAAAATAAAAAAACATTTCAATGAAAAGAGAAAAAGAAATTTATATTATTGTTAAACCAAATAAATAAATTATTAATATTAAAAACAAACAAAGAAATAAAATTATTATTATTATAATTATTATAAAGCTCTGACAGCTGTTGCTAGTATCTGATGCAAACATTAACGGGAAAGAAAGTAGCAGGAAAAATAAAATAAAATGAGTAATCACACTTCAAAGAATACAACCGTATTTAACTTCATGTGAACAGAATCACTAAACCCGAGTGTGTCTGTCTGAACGTCCCACTAACCCTCTGCACTGAATTCACACTGTGTTTCTCACCACATTCAGGGCCCCTGCAGACTCGAGGTGTGTGTGACGGGCCCTCACACTCCAGTCCTCGGTACTGGTGCTGTCGGCGTACGGTCCGGCTGGAGAACTGATGGCCAGACCCACAGGACGAGGAACAAGAGCTCCACGAGGACCAGGCGCTCCACTCACAGTCCACTGACACACACACACACACACACACACACACACTTCAGACTCACGTCCACTCGTAACCAGAGCCACTGTTATTGCTCATAGGTCACAGCTACTTCTTCAGAAACGTATCTCTCTTTTAAAATTCCTCTGAAGATTTAGTCAAAAGTTGTTATACAGTAAGAATATAAAGTTATAAAAATAATGTGTGTATGAGGTCAACACATGACTCACCGTCACATGACTCATTAGTGCAGATAAAGAGCCCACCATCACAAACACTGTAATCAAAAACACGAGACGAAAATCAGAGGTAAAAATACACACTTTACTTATTTGGCTTTTCATGCTTGATGTTAGTCTCCTCAGAAAACTGACCGAGACCGAAAGAAACCTGTCAAGAACATGTCAATCAAATTTCACTTTTTTTTTTTTTTTTTTTTGATTTAGCATAAATAAAAAAGAAGCAGAATTTAAAAACACACACTTATAACATATTAACACACAGGGCCTAAAACTAGCATTCTGCCACACTTGCCAGTGGCCGGTGAAGAAAATGTACTGGCCATAAATATTTATAATGTTATAATTAAATGTACCGGCCATGAAACTGTTTTTGCAAAAACAGGAAGTAATGACACCAACATTTTAGATGCAAGTGAAAATTCACAATTCTCTACTCTAATTTCGACACCACAGCTAAAACTACTAATATAAATGTATTAGGCTGCTGTCACTTTAAGAGCTGCATGGATCCGGTATTCTGTTACACATGCAATTACTTTCTCAACTGTTTACGTTCACTGACTATGTTTACTAGGATACTCACTATTTCTTTACGTAACTTTGTGTGAATTTGTCCGCTGAAGTGCAAGAAAACCTGAAAGAGAGCTCAGTTTAGCATTCGAAACGAGCTCCGTTTTGTGTCTTCTTGCGCTTGAATATAAATTGTCAAGGCGTAAACTTTCGTGACGATGCAGCGCTGGCCTGTTAACTGTCTTGAGCGTCGTCCACGTTTGTTCACGTTGCTAGAATTCATAAAAATGGGACCGGAACTGGTGAGCCAACACTGATTTTTACTCAAAATTTGTGTTAATTTTAGGCCCTGTTAACACATATACATTTATAAATGTCTTTTGATTAATGAAACATGACCTGGGCATTTACTTCAAATGATCTAATTCTGAATTGTCTGTGAATCTGTCAGGGCATCAGATTCCTTCAACAATGTCAGAGTGACCTTTCTAAACATCTTGATATTGAATGTCCAAAGGGAGGATGTGAGTGTCTCTTCATGACACTGAGACACACTTATAAAAGCCTTATAGAGTTATTGATTCTCGATCCAAAAGCCACAGCTGCTCTTTCTCAAACACTCAGAGATCCACTTCCACATGCAACACACACTCTGCGAGAGGAAGAGAAGGAAGAGAGGTTTGATGAGTACCATGAGTTGCACAGGTCTGGTATGACGGTTCCGGCAGGGACTTCCGGCTCCTGGAGGTCCAGGGTGACGTTGGGAGACGGCGACAGGAGCGAGAGGACAGAGCAAGGACACTGGGATTGAGGAACACAGCTTCCGTTGAGCATCACCTGCAGACGGATTACATGATTCAGTGCTCGAGGGACTCCTACAGCCATCTGTGTCCAAACCAGAGGAATTGCTGAAGAATTAAACACTTCCAGAAGCACACAGCCGTCAGGAGCAGATGTGAATGTGATGTGCTGCTTAAATCAGCTTTACTGCACAACTAAACTACATTTATCAATTTTCAGAAGAAAGCAGGCTGCGAAAGCTGCCACTATGATGCTAGGGAGGTGTGGGTGGTTGCCAGGGTGTTGCTATGGAGGTCTAGGGAGCTGCTATGGGGTTGCTACAGTATGAGGGGTTCTAGGAATCTGCAAGGACCATTTTTGTGGGGTTGCTAGGGTGTTCTAGGAAGCTGATAGAACATTGTTATGGGGCTGCTGGGTGGTAAAAGCTGCTAACACGTTGCTATGGAGTTGCTAGGATGTTCCAGGAACCTGATAGAACATTGCTATGGGGTTGCTAGGGTCTTCTAAGAAGCTGCCAGGACAATGCTATAAGGTTGCTAGAGTGTTCAAAGCTGCTAAAACATTGCTTTGGGGTTGCTAGGGTGTTTGAGGAAGCTGCAAGGATATTGCTATGGGGTTGCTAGGGTGTTTGAGGAAGCTGCAAGGATATTGCTATGGGGTTGCTAGGGAGTTATAGGAAGCTGCAAATATATTGCTATGGGGTTGCTAGGGTGTTCAAAGCTGCTACAATGTTGCATGGGGTTGCTAAGGTGTTAGGACATGGCTATGGGGTTGCTATGGTGTTCTAGGAAGCTGTTAGGACATTGCTAGGGTGTTGCTAGGGTTTTCTAGGAAGCTGTTAGGACATTGCTAGGGTGTTGCAAGGGTGTTATAGGAAGCTGCAAATATATTGTTATGGGGTTGCTAGGGAGTTCTAGGAAGCTGAAAGGATATTGGTATTGGGTTGCTAGGGTGTTCAAAGCTGCTACAATGTTGCATGGGGTTGCTAAGGTGTTAGGACATGGCTTTGGGGTTGCTAGGGTGTTCTGGGAAGCTGTTAGGACATCGCTAAGGTGTTGCTAGGGTTTTCTAGGAAGCTGTTAGGACATCGCTAGGGTGTTGCTAGGCTGTTGCTAGGTGGTCTACAGATGTTTTTTTCAGATCCCAAGATTTCTTTTGCCAATTTTATCTTCCGTGAGGTGAAATTCATGACTCTGATCTCCTGGAAAAGTCACATGATGTGTACGGGCGGGTCACTCACGGCTCCAGGCGGGCAGCGGCACCCAGGACTGCAGGACACCGACACACACTCGTTCTCCGGCCACAGATCCTCACAGCTGTACGGACACGACCCGGCACATGAGCTTAACACCTGACCAGCGGGACAATCTGACACACACAAGACATACTTCACACACCAACCAAACCATCCCAATTAGCATGCAATTTACATAGATTAGATTATTATTTGAGGGTTAGCTGCTGCCTTTAATACAGTAGTCTAAACGCAAATGATTTATTGGGTCCCATGAGGGAAGAAACTGCTAGTGGTTTAACAGAGTACCAACTGAAGTTCATTAACTGAAGTAATCAAGCTGTTTTAAGACACACTTCATTCCTCCCGAAGGCTTATCTCACGGTTTTAAATGAGTCTATCAACTCCTGTCTTATCATCTAAAAAACACAATTAATGAACACGACCGTCACACGCCGCCTCGTTCACTTTTTGCAGATTCTTCTCCAGTTACTTTAATGCAAATCAGTGCCAATGTTCTTTTAATATTTTGTGTATGCTTGTCGTCGACTGAAATTTGCATAAAATTGCAAACAAGAGAACAACTCGAAGCTGTAATGGAGCTAAAAGGAAGATAAACAAAATGAGTGTTTCTGCAAATTATTCCGCATATAAACAGTAAGCCATAAATGTGACATGAAGATTGATTATCATGCCTGAATGGATGAAGCTCATGAAAACGGTCAAAGACTGTGACTATATTTCACCTCAATATGACAAATTAAATATCATGAAATGCATGCATACTATAAAGATATATTAGAGGAATTCAGGTATACAGAGGAATTCAGGCAAATAAGTTATATTTTATATAAAGACAATTATGTCGCTTAGGATATTTTTTTTTTCATTGTGTCTTTATTTTAATGACAATTAAGCACATTTATCCCAAATTTTTATTGTTAATAAAAAATAATCATTAATTTGTGTACTGAAACTTCCACTGATTCAATTAGATTGGCATCCTGACAGGATGATTTTCTATGAGAAATCATGGGATTTTATTTGCATCACAGTAATATGAATTTGGGAGGTAAATATTATCCTAAAAGTAAACTTCATTGTCTTTATGCCAAATATGCTTTCTTATTTTTTTCTTGTGATATTCTTGATTTTCCCAGATGTTTTTTCATGAGCTTCATGCAGGCGAAGCGACACACTCAGTGTGAGTTATGAGCGAGTGCTGTCATGTTTTATGACATTATAAACTGAAGGTATTATATGAGTGTTTGAAGGGTTTTATAGGTGCTCTATAAGTGTTTGTCTTTCATTAACTGTGTTTGAGTTTGTTCAGCTGTCAGACGTCTACATCATGTGTGTGTGTGTGTGTGTGTGTGTGTGTACTGTGTAGGCATGTTTAGCTATACTTTAGTTATAAAAATGTCCCCACAAGGAGAGTAAAACTTGAGATTCCCTACTTTGTGAGGACTTTTTGCTCAGCAAAGTTAATTAATAAACATAATAAAATGTTTTTGTTTTTTTTAAATGTAAAAATGCAGAAAGTTTGGTGTGGTGGGCAGGTTTAGGGGTCGGGTTAGTCTGTAAGGGGACTGAATATACAGTTTATACAGTATAAAAACCATTACATCTAAGGAGGTCCTCACAGTGTGTGTGTGTGTATGTGTGTGTGTGTGTGTGTGTGTGTGTGTGTGTGCGTATATGTGGGTTTGTGTGTGTGTGTGTGTGTGTTAGAGCTTAGATCGGGCCCAACAAATCAAGCCCGACCCTACCCGAGCCCGAGCCCGTTGTGTCCGAGCCCGGCCCGGCCCGTTCACTGTAATTATGAGCCCGATTTAAACCCGACCATTTTTAATATGTGGGCCGTTATAACCAGGGGCGGCGCCAGAATAATAATTTTTTTTAACGTGCTAGATCATTTAGGCTACAGGGGGGAGCTGCGCAGTTATATAGGCCTATATTATTATAAAAATACTATTAATAAATGAGCAAAAATTGGCCACTCAATATTAAATATTCAATTATTTTAATTATCACAATTAAAGTTTTAATTTGATTAAATTGAACAAGCACAACATTCAGCATTCAATCAAATATTCTTAAAGATTAATTATTATTAATAATGTTACTTCAACATATTGTTATTTCAACATAATATGTGTGTGAGCAACTGCAACAAGCAAGATGTGCATTTGTAAATTCGGTGACAGCGCGAGTTTCAAATGGCGACTCCATGTCATGATTATTTGTCTGCTAAATTGCTTTTTATGTATTAAATCTAGGCAATTAGTTGATGAAAAATGTATTAAAATTAAAATACAATTTATACTAAACGAAATTCACTTTAAAGAAAAGCTTTCTTCAAAACAAAACTTAACAAACTTGAAACTAAATGTGTTATTCAATGGCTAAAACACATAGGCTAGACTTTCTTTTTGAACAAATTGCAGCACATTCATTTAATTCTGAATTTTGCACATGTAAGTTGAAAGGCATTTGTTTGTGCATAGTAAAACATATGCTATCTGTAACATTTATCACGTTCATAAGTGTGCATGCATTTATTAATTATCTCAATGAACAATGCGACAAGGAAGAAGCATGTAAACTGCGTTGTTTGTTTATTCAGAAATAATTGAATGGATCGGAAAAGTAACAAAAGAGGACATCGAGGGCTGAGGCTGACTACTATAATAATTTCTGTCATGGCAAGACACACTTCATGTGTCTGTTCATCGTCGAAGTCCCCGTTTTTTTGCTGTCATAGGCGAGCAGCGTGCCGCATTTAATGCACGAGACAAAGCCAACACATATGTTGTCACTCCCCACGACTAGTTTAAAATGTTTCCATACCTCCGATTTTCCTCCAAACTTGCTCAAAGTTAATTCTCCTGTTTTAATTTTTTTCTTTGCTTCTTCAAGCACTTAAGCTATAGAATAGTACAGCACGCACAGCAGGAGTGATGTGTCACGCGTGCGAGACTGCGAGTGCGAGTGGACAAGACGCTGCCTGCGCATGACACGTGACGTGCTTTATCAAGGGCCCGACCCGACCCGGCCTGAGGACAGTGGCGGGAAATATCGGCCCGGCCCGGCCCGCGGGTCGGGTCGGGTCGGGTCGAGTCTGGGCTCGGGCTCGGGCAGAGAATCTAAGCTCTAGTGTGTGTGTGTGTGTGTGTGTATTTCCTGTACCAGAAAGGCAGTTGTTGGTGTTGCACGCGGTGTGTTGTTCGAGGGGCCCGGAGCAGATCGGACCCCCTGGTTCTGGTTCCTGAAGGACCGTCTTCCTGCGCAGTGACACTCCTCCGCCACAGGAGGCGCTGCAGTCGCTCCAGGAGGACCAATCGCTCAACACACAGCCGGCTAACAGCACACACACAATAATACACATCAATCTCAAAACATTAAAACACACACAAACACTCACACACATGACCACTCGCTCAACACACAGCCGGCTAACAGCACACACACAATAATACACATCAATCTCAAAACATTAAAATACACTCACAGACACTCACACACACATGACCAATCGCTCAACACAAAGCTGGCTAACAGCACACACAATAATACACATCAATCTCAAAAACAATCTTCGTTAAATCTAACAAAATGTATAAACAAACATTTTCATATATATATATATATATATATATATATATATATATATATATATATATACATGTATATATATATATATATATATATATATATATATATATATAAATACATATATATATATATATATATATATATATACATATATACACATATATATATATATATATATATATATATATATATATATATATATATATATATATATATATGTGTGTGTGTGTGTGTGTGTGTGTAGTATATGTTTATGTTTATACACACATATATATATATACACACACACACACACATAAACACAAATTTGACACTTATATTTTATTTAAAGTCCCCCTGTGGTGAAAATCCAGCTTTTAATTTTGTTTATATGTCTATGTGGTGTTTTTAATGTGCTTTAAGACAAAGCATGTGTAAGTTCATAAGTCGACAGCATTGCTGAGTATTTCCTCCTTAAAACTGCAGTGAACCAAAGACAGTCTCAAAAATATTTTAAGGAAAAAACCCTTATATATATGTAGATGATTTTAAGGGATAAAATGATTGACTACAGGGGAATTTTAACAAAATGTGACAATTTTACACAGTATAGATCCATAATTGAGCATGTGTTTGTAAGTAAACGCAGTGTAAATGAGCTTCACCTGGACAGGGCGACCGTGAGCAGATCTCCCTCTGAAGGGTCTCGGCGCAGGACGGTCCTCCAGGTGTGTGTGTGCAGGTCCGTCGACGTGTCCTCTGCCCCGTCCCACACGAGACCGAACACACACTCCACGACCCCCACGGACCGTAGACCGGACACACCCGATCAGAACACGCCAGAGAGCCGTTGACACACACACTGCAGCAGAGATAGATTGGGATTTGAGTATTTATATAGATATGTAAACATATTTAAACCATGTTTTTTGACACAAACATCCTTTTCCTTCCCTCGCGTTTTGTAACAAATCATTCCCTTGCGGGTAAAAATTACGCGAAGCCCTAAAATTGTACTTAATTTTTTTTTGGTCCAGAAAGCTTATTTTATTTCATTCTGATCATATTTTTTCTATTTTTTAATGCCATTTGTTTGGAGATTTTTATTTTATTTTATTTTATTTACCTTCAAATCACTAGATTTAATCAATAAATAATACATAAATTAGTCTTTTTAGCACATTCCTCACATTCTTTCAACTTAAAATCAAAATAACTCACACTTTCATGCCTAACCCTTTTAATTCAGCTCTAAATATCTTGCATTGGGTGTCATTATCGACCTCTTGTGGAAAATAAATAATATAAGATGATATTTCATGACTCTAGATGGCCCTATATCTCTATATGGAGCAAATGAGCTGTTCCTCTGGGTCCTAAAGTCAGTTTATCTTCAGTGTGCATTCAGATACACATGTAGACATTATAAAATCATTTTTTGGTAAAGTTTTAGCATTTTCAGTTAGAATTTTGAGCATTTTTAGGTTTTTCTATGTGTACTGAAGCATTCCTCACATTCCATTCATTCATAAGAGGGTCAAACTGACCAGCGAGGGAAAGATTTGTTACTTTTACTTAAATTTCACAAAACTCCTCAAATCCATTAAATTTGTTTTTGTGTATTCGTGGTTCGACAACAGTCCTGGGGTCTTGGATGAACACTCATGTTTTCCGGTTAAGGTAAACCGGATGTATAAACAGATGATGTCCTCTGACCAGGTGTTGCAGCTGACGGTGATGTTGTCTCCGGGTCGGATCTCTAGCGTCCCGTTCTCCACTGGAACCCCACAGCGACACTCGTCCACTCGCACACACACTCCGTCCTGCAACAGCCGGCCGTCTGGACACCGACACCCTGCGGCACACGACACACACTCATATCTCCCGTTTCATTGAGGTCAGAGGTCACACTGATGCAGAATCACTCTCCAGAACATTCTCATCCACGGTTCCCTGCTGGAGGAGTGATCTCCCCACCCTCATCTCGAACAGCTGAACACTCATCTCCTCCGCGAGCACTTAAAGGGGTCATCGGGTGCTATGTGTCTTTGCAGTGTGTGGACACAACCACCATATAATGATAAAAATCCATTCACCCATTTTTTTAATCCTAAAAAAGTCTAAACACTCTCAATAATCACGTTTGGATTTTCTGAGCAATATAATGTCATATGTCTCATGCCCCGCCCTCAACCACTGATGGACTGTCCCGTATTAGCATATTTCCCGTATTAGCATATTTCCTATATTAGCATATTCCCGTATTAGCATATTTCCCATATTAGCATATTTCCTGTATTAGCATTTTCCCCATATTAGCATATTTCCCATATTAGCATATTTCCACCCTCAGCCATTTGTACACTGTCCGCCAAGGCATCACTTTAGTGTCTTGTGTCGACACGCCCCATTGAGGGGGGGGGGGGTGCATGAGCAGTTGCTCATTATCATTTAAAGAGACATGCACCGCAACGGGTCGCTGTGAACAGAGCTGTTTTTGAGGAGGTAAAAGGTGTTGTTTTACACAAACATTGAGGAATTTTAACCAAAGTATGTTACAAACTTTACATGAAGACCCTAAAGAATCATCCCAACTTGTGGAAAATGGGCGTCCGATGACCCCTTTAACCTTTCAATTCTTTACTTTTCCTTTAATCCTCCCTTGTCTGGCTTACGCTACTCTGAGCAATGCCTGAGCTTTGTATGTTGAGCACTTCTTGCGTTGTTTTTGCCTCTTCATGATGACTCGCTTGCTTTAGTCCTCATTCTGTAAGTCGCTTTGGACAGAGGCGTCTGTTAAATGACTGAATGTAAATGTGAATGTATACCTGGATGACAGGAGCCCTGCAGACACTGGACGTGACCCCAGAGGTCAGCGCAGCTGCGAGGACACTGATTGGCACAGGAGTCCTCATAGACACGCCCTCTGTCCTCACAATGCTCACCTGTGATTGGATGAAAACATATACACTGACGTTCAAAAGTTTTTGATTGGTAAGATTTTTAATGTTTTAGAAGAAGTCTCTTTATTTGATTAAAAATATAAAAAAACAGTAATATTGTGAAATATATTAATAAAATGTAAAATAACTGATTCTATTTGAATATATTTTAAAATGTAATTTATAATATAGGAAAACTAAATGAACTATAAGGTGGTCCAAACTGAATCTGTAAGAACTGGTTTAAACACGAAAACTCAAAGCATCCTCAAATTAACCAGAGTATTTATTATAAAAGTGATAGTTGTGGTCTTGGATAGTTATTACAGCTTTACATATTTATTATACTACATATAAATAGGAAATATATCTTACAGTAGGATAGAAATAAAAATAGGATATAAATTAAAAAAGTTTTTTTTTATAAATATTTAACAATTAATATAACAACTTATATTATAATTAATTATATAATTCCATAAAATAATTATAAATATTTATAAATTAATTTCTGAATAAATATATATATATATATATATATATATATATATATATATATATATATATATATATATATATTACATTGTATTAAAAAAAAAAAATATATACTTGTTTTAATATATATATACATACATATATAGTGTGCTATATACATACATAATAAATGTATGTAATATATAGCACACACAGACAGTATTATGAACATCTAAATTAGAAAATAGTAAGTAAATAAATGAGATGTGTGTGTGTGTACCAGGACAGAGGCCCGTGTTGCAGCTCTGAGACTGTGTCTGTAGGTTCCTGCAGTGAGGTCCGGGGTCAGAGGTCAAAGGTCGGCGCTCTCGCTGGCGGTATCCGCCACTGCAGGGGTCTTTACACACACTCCACGCGCTCCATGCGCTCCAGTGACACAGATCTGACCAAACACACAGCAGACAGTGACGTCATGACACCTAGCTTACCTCATGAATATTAATGAGGTCAAGATGACATCACAATTTCCTGGCCTGGACATTTCACATCAGTGTTATTTTAGCATTATTTATTAATATTATTATTTTAGTATTATTTAGCTTTTGTTTTTATATTTACAGTTTTTTTTGTTTTTTGTTTTTTTTGAATATTACTATTCAAGTTTAACTTCTTTTTCTTTCAGTTTTAGCTTTTTAGTAATTTCAAGTTAGTCATTTTAATGCTTCAACTTTGTCAAAGCAATCCAAGATCCAGTGAGAAAGTGTTTGAATTCACTACAGTATTAATAACATGGATTAATGTTAACATGGATTTAATGTAGTAATGCTAACTGTAACCATGGTATTGTGGCAGAAATAGTCAAATGTTTTTACATTATTCATCTCATGGTTCGTACAACCTTTTGAGAGTGAAATTCAAGCACTTTTCAAGGGCTTAACACTTTTTCCAGCACTTCAAAGTTGAAATATTACCCAGTTTTAATGTTTTTTTTTAATGTGATGATTTTTAAAACTAAAAGTTTTAAGATGTGGAAAAACGAAAACTTCATGGCAAACAAACACTTTTATTTAAAAAAAGACGAGAAATTACCAATATAATCAGTAGATGGCGGCAGAGGAGCACTTATTGACTTATCGGCACTAATTAGCAATATATATTCACATTACTGTTGTTTATAAAAGTTTCAATTCAAGCTCAGTGCTTTAATGTCAAATTTCCAAACATATAATATTATTAGTAACTGCACTTATTAATGCAAAACAATAGTAATTTATTTT